>NC_138374.1:1985632-2020829 GCF_054177405.1 Leptonychotes weddellii
ATATGATACATGTCTTTCTCTGTTTGACTTATTTCGCTCAGCATAATACCCTCCAGTCCATCCACGTCGTTGCAAATGGCAAGATCTCATTCCTTTTGATGGCTGCATAATATTCCATTGTATATATATACCACATCTTCTTTATCCATTCTAGATATACTTTCTTAGTTTACGCATCAATTCGACATTTGCCCTGCTCCCAGTTTTTAGCTATTGCAAATGACCAGAGGTCTGGGCATTCTTATTTATATATATTCTCCAAATGTATGAGGGCATGAATTTCCTTTGGGTATTTACTAAAGGGTGGGATCGCTGGAGCCTGAGCATGTTCATCTCCCACAGATATGCTGAACGGTTTTCCAAAGTGTTGCTCCCATCAACATTCATATCCATGAGCACATTAGAGTTTCCACTGCTTCTCCTTGTCGACACTAAGTATTTTCTAATGTTACGTTTTAGCCATTGGGCATCAGTATCCCATTGTGGTTTTAATTAGGATGAGCCTAATGCCAAACATTTTTGTAAACACCATCCTTACCTCCTTTTATAGCGAGAGCCAACTTTGCAGCACAGCCTTATTATCAATCAAGTGATGATGGAACTAAATCTTTTATTGCTGGACTCCCATTTTGTGACATTTGTTATATGTCCATCCTTGTGCAAATACAACCTGGACTCAATTACTGGAGTCTTGATATCTGGAAAAGCAGGGTTTCTACCTTGTTCCTCGTTTTCAAGAATGCTTTGCCCCATCTTGGTGTCCTCGAGATGCCGACAGCACAGAGCAGAGGAAGGTGGGGAATGAGCTCGCCCTCCTCCCAGGGTCTAATAAGCTTTTGTCATATGTTAACCAGCCATGAAGATGGCCCACATTATTCCCCTGCAGAGAGTATTCATTAGGTTCTCCCACATATACTGCTTCTCCGTTCATTCTTGCTCATCTCTCTCACGCGGATATCACTACAAGTGCCCTTTAGTACTGCTTTCACTGTGCATCTGTGGGGCATGCCTTTGGGGATGTTTGCCTGGAATCCACTTAATCTTCATCCTTGAAAGACCGGTTTGCTGGCTTAACTATTATTTTCATGCCATTGTTTTCTGGTCTTTTGTCTTTCTTTTGTTTGTCAGTTCACTGAGGAGCTTTATTATTTTCTCATCTACTTTTCTTGCCATAGTGCCCTGGATGGGACAGGATAGGCCAGTGGTGAATCAAGGTGCCCACAACAGACATCCTTCCCTTGTTCCTGATCTTGGGATAGAGCATTGAGTTGTTCAGCATTAAGTGTGATATTCGCTACAGTGTTTTTTGAAGATGTCTTTTATCAGATTGAGGAAGTTTCTCTCTATTCTGAGTTTGCTGAGAACTCCCAACATTAACAGGTATTAAATTCCGTCAAATGCTATTTTTTCATCTATTGAAATGATTGCAGTACTGAATTTTCCTTTTTCCTGTTAATATGGTGACTTATTGTTAATTAATTTACGAATGCTAACTTTGCATCTTTGGGATATGCTGTGCTTGACCATGATGTATGCATGCACACATGTGTATGCATCACATACGTAGGTATGTAGTATTTATTGTGTGTATGTGTAGTATGTATGTATGTATAATGTGTGTGTGTGTGTGCGCACGATGCTGGATTTGCTTTGCTAATCTTTTGTTATGAACATCTGTGTCTAGATTCATAGGGATATTGTTCTACAGTTTTATTTTCTTTTAATGCCCTTGCCTGGTTTTGATCTCAGGGCTATCCTAGGCTCTTAAAATGACTGGAGAATTGTTCTCCTATCTACTGTGTTCTGAAAATGTGTGTATGGTTGTCATTTTATTCTTCCTTAATTATTTACTAGAATTTGGTGGAGTCCATACCCCTACACCCGGACGGTGACTGTGTGACAATGTGACTTGCCTTCAAGAGAGAGAACACCACTAGTTCATGCTGGGTGGAGCATCAGTGTTTCCACCATCATTCACTAACCCACACTAGCGGCCCCCATCACTGCCATGGGCACCCCTGCCTGTGCTGTGCACAGCTGAGCAAGATGGCAAACCACGGGCTGTGCATGAACATAAGTGATATTTGAGCTCGGTGCTGGAGAAGGATGAGAGCCAGTCACTGGGGTGGTGGAGGAGCAGGAGGGAGGCTGGTGGGGGGAGCCCTGGGACCAAGCACCAGCTGACCAACAGGGCCATTTGGTTAAAATGAGGCTGTGATATGCATCATGTCTCTTACTGTTTTGGAAACTTGGGATCCTGGTTTCTGATAAGGAGCTCTGAAATTCCCTCTGCATCCTTAGCTCTTTAGGTTCATTTTCTGGATTTTCCCCTATACTCTTAAATCTCCAATCCTCTTTTGATGGGTTATTCTAGAGGAAAAAGTCATATGCTAAATTCTAGAGACAAAAAGAGAGTATGGTCTGTTTGGAGACTGTGAAAGGGTCTCTTAGCCAGAGCGTAGGGTGGAGGGGGATTCTGAGGGACAGGCTGAGAAGCTGACCACCAGGAAGCAGAAGGTGACCACGAGGCTCTGGGAAGTCAACAGAGGGAGGCTGGCGCTTCCGGGGCAGGCAGTGGGCAGAGGGAGACAACAGGCTCTGAGACCGCAGGTGAAGGAGGATGTCGAGGGCAGCAGTAGGGAGAACTAGTTCAGGCTGGCACAGGTGTGTTCAAGATGCCCATGGGACACCCATGTGGGAGGACCCTGGGTAGCTGGAGACACACCTGGGACAGAAGAAAACCCGGGATGAACATAGAAATGAAATGTGTGCTTCATCTGTGCTGTGGACAGAAGGCTCGTCTCCCAAACCTCTCCCCTCCCCACAGCAAGGCTGTAATGGAGATAAGGTGCCTGTGGATGTAATTAATGCTAAATGAGTCATGAGGGTAGAGCCCTCACATGACAGGATTTGTGTCCTTAAAAGACAAGATGCCAGAGAGCTGGCACTCTCTCCCTGCTTCCCGAAGGCAGGCCACATGAGCACATAGCAAGAAGGCAGCTGCCTAGGAGCCAAGAGGCTCAGAACAGAACCCACCTGCCAACACCTTGACATTGGACTTCCTGCCTCCAGGCTGTGAGAAATAAATTCCTGTGGTTCAAGCTATAGGGGAGGCAAAACCCTGCCTCCATCCTCTTAGGTCACCAGCAGCCAGCGGGGCCTCAGACAGACTCACAGGAGAAAGCAGGTGCATGCGGCCCGGGCAAAGGAAGACTCAGAGAGCAGACAGGCCTGAGTGCCCATGGACAAAGAGCGGCAGCCGCAGGAGAGACGGGGACAAGGGTGAGAGGACGCGGAGGTGAGAGCTCTTTGATCGGGGTCTGCGTGTGCATGCTTCTCTCGGCCCCGACTCTCCACGTCTCTGGTGATAAGAGTGTTCCTTCCCTCCAGGGGCAGGGAGGGTATCTTCCACATGGGAGTGTTATCTTCTGTTTTCAGGAAGAAAAGGGGGGGGGGGTCAGCGTCCTTCTTGTCCTGCTGTTTCTCAAGTGTCTTCAGCTCAAAATGAGCATTATGGCAGAGTGGCCTATTTTGGGCTGGTATATTCTGCCACCCTTCGAAGCCACCCAGTCCATGGATTTTGTTCCGTCAGCCTGAACAGACAAAGATGAGGTGTGCAGAGAGTTCACCTGCAGCATGGGAGTGGCTGGATGTCTGCAGCAAGAAGAGGCAGCGACAGAGCAAAGCCCAATCCCGACGCTTGAGGCCTAGCATGAGCAGAGAAGACCCTTGGGGAGCTTGGCACGGCACCCAGGGGTGAGAGGAGGCCAAGGTCAGCCACCTCACAGGAATGGTTCTGGCATTTTCTACCCTTAATCTTCTCCTCAAAATAATTAAAATCTATTTCCCCATGAAGTCTGCCTCTCAGTCTTGAAATCCCTGCTCTCGGGAGCCATTTAGAATGAGCCTGCTGCCCCCTCCTCACAAGCTTTTGGGTAGTCTCGGCCTGGAATGAGGAGAATGAGTGGTTGGGGACCAGACGAACAGGAAATGGTGGGAGACACGTTTACCTGGACCCTCTCCTGGGACGAGAAAATGCCAGAATCACAAGGGGCCCTTCATGTGACATGTGGGCTCAGTCCCGGTGGCACGGTGGCCCACGCCATGTGACAAAGGGACTTCAAACGTGGCTATGGAGAAGGTTGGCGTGGGCGATGTGTGGAACCTTTCGAGCATCCTCTGACTGCAGGAGCATGCATGCGTCGTGCACAGTCCCCAAGTGGCCCCCATATCTTTGGGGCCATTGCCAATCCTGACACACAAACCAGGCAGAGTGGGGCCAATCTCAGGGTCACAGACACAGAAATTGCATATTTCTGAATATTGGCACACAGTACATGGGTAAAAACAGCCCACTTGAGTGCGGACTCTTCCCTAGCGGTGAGGTGAATGCCATGAGAACAGGTACCCTGGGCAGGTCCTAAGAGAAAGGTTGTCCCTGTTATTCAGGGGGAGCTGGTGGCTGAGGCATCTGAGGGCAGCAGACTCAATATGGAGAAACAACAAACCAGCAGAAAGCATCCAAACCACTATGAGGCTCATTGCTGCCCACAGTGGCCCTGCCCTCCCCTCAACAAACTGACCCTCGATTTGGCAAACTAAAATAAGAGCAAAGCCAGCTTTTCCCTCATTCTGAAAGACATGAATCAGAATCCCAGAGAAGCTGTGCAAGAACCTGACTCAAATCCAATAACCATATGAACAACAAGAAATCTGCACAATGATGTAGTAGTTAAAAGAAAAGCAATAATCTGTGTAGTCAGAAATGTCCTCCTATGTAGGGAACTTACTGCAATATCTATCCAAAAGAAAACTTTTTATTTCCCTATTTTAATTTTTTAAATGAAATTTCAGATGACAGCACACTCTGCAATCAGCAATACTGCTTTCAGTTGAAAAAAACAAGACTGCTGAATTTTTAAGAGGACAATGGAGGGAGAGAACAGAATGGAACAGGAGAAAATCTCATCTGCGAATTAGATGACCAGCTGGAGAATTTCTCCCTCGACTGTTGATAAAAGGGAGAAAGAGAGCAGCCGAAGTAAAATAGAAACTAAAATAAAATGCCTATGTGCTCTAAAAACTAAGTGGTGAAAAGTGCAGGCTTTGTAGTGGCAGCCCCCGGAGTTCAAGTAGAGACACACTGCTGACTATCCCCGTATCCTGCGAGCTCACCACCTGCAGGTCTCCGTCTACACCATCAAATTGCAGAGTTGCTTGTGAAGGACATGTTCCAAGCACAGAAGAAGTAGAGAGTCCTCAGTACATTGTGTGGCATGTACTAAGCGCATGGTAAATAAGAGCTTTTATTAATGTCAGAAAAGTCCAACAATTACCATGGAAAACTGGGAAAGAGACGCACATTTCGTAACATAAAATTTCTGAAGTGTGAGACTCATGATAAAGCTACTATAAATATTCTAACCAGATACATGGTTTAACTAGAAAAGAGTAAGAGTACGTTGGTTTCAGACTTTTCCTCTTCCTCATGGGGGCAATACATCTCTTCTCTTGCCCTCCCTGACTGAAGTTAGAAGGCCACGTGGTCCCCCCCCATGCCACGTGCCTGATGGGCCAACTCCTAGGGCCATGTCTTTGCTGCCTGTCCTCAGCCACATGCCTCCTCATCGATGGAAGAACATGGAGAAGGCTCACCATGGTTTCCACCAATTCCTGGGCCATTGTGAGTATGACAGAAGAGCAGGTGAGCGTGAACCACCCCGGACAGTACAGATGTATTTGCCACCGACCATCAGAAACAAACATGGTCAATGCCAGCGCTTCTTCACAGGAGCACACAATGCCTGAAACACCTTTGTTTTTAAACAACAAAGAAACAAAGTAAATGAACTAAGCATCTAATCTGAGAATTTAGGGGGGAAACCAGTTAAATTAAAGAGAAAAGAGAAATCAACACAGTTAAAAAGATAAATGAAGAAATAAGTCCCTTTAAAGTAGTAAATCTCATAAATTTTGTTTGTGGGCTCCTCGTCATCATGACAAAAACTGATAATAAAGAAAGATACATGAATTAGAAAAACATATGCATTCTAATCAAGCAGGGTAAAAGGGAATAAAAACAGAGATAATCCCAAACAGGAAGTAAATTTCACAGAAGTGGATAATCGTAAGAAAATACCCTATAAAAGTTGCAATAATAATTTTAATGTTTATAATTCTAGTAAATCCAAACCTGTAATTTTAAAACATGCATCACAGGGGTGCCTTGGTGGCTCAGTTGGTGAAGTGCCCAACACTTGATTTCCTTTTGCTCAGGTCATTATCTCAGGGTTGTGAGATCAAGTCCCGCTCAGGTTCTTTGCTCAGTGGGGAGTCTGCTTGAGAATTCTCTCTCCCTCTCCCTCTGCCCCGCCCCCTGCTCTCTCTCTCTAAAATAAATAAATCTTCTTTAAAAAAATAAATAAATAAATAAAATATGCATCATAAATAGCAGCATGAGGTCAAGGATTTGCGTCTGTTCCATCCACAAATATATGTTAAGCCTCTAGAAAAGTGCCAGGCACACAGCAAGCATTCAGTAGATATTTGTTGAATGAATGAATATACTATTTAGTAAGTGGAGGGAGAAAACAAGGAAGTAAATCTTGATGAAATAGAAGATATCTTAGGAAAACAAGTATTTCCAAACTCGTTTAAGGAAATGCCAGAAAACATAAACAAACAATAACTGCCTGAGATAACACCAAAGGCAGTAGTAAAATACAGAAGGAGATGGAGCTGCCACATAATGTTCACAGCAAAGATTTCTAAGATTATTAAAAGAAACAGATAAGTTATACATTCAGAATTATTGAATTTCTCTGAAAATAAAGTAGAGAGGGAAAGTGTATATGTCCATGAGTGCTTTATATGCCTTTAAATACACAGAAGAAAATATGGAAGGATCCACACCCAGATGATGGGGACAGGAAGAGCAGCATGGGAATTATTAAAAGAGGCTTTTGCTTTATCTGTATTTGTAAAGATTTATATATAACAAAAGTTATCCATATACGGCTCGTAGTTAGAAATTAATTTAAAAGATGAAATGTCTAAAGTTGCCCAAGAACTAACTTCATAAAATATGTCAGGGCCAGGCATTTGTATGAGTAGGTTATCTCAAAACTCAAAAAGAGATCATTCTTATGCTATTTAAATTATTTCAGCTCATAGAAATGTGGAAAATTTCCCAGTTCATTGCACATAACTCTGGGGCCAAAAATCTTTTTAGAAGCACAAAAATAAAACTATACAATAATCTTAGCTATGGATAAATATTTGAAAATTCCGAGTGAGTGGCAAATCTGTCCAATCTATCAATATATCTAAAATAACAGAAAAAGACCAAATATGTATAATTCTAGACAAAATTAGTACATTTATTAATATAATTGACCAAGGTAGTTCCAATAAAAACAAACTACATGATTATTGTAATAAATGTTTAAAATCCATTTGGCCAAATTCAGCATTAGTTCTTGATTTTTATAAATTATTAATAAAATAAGGGTAGAAGAATATTTAAGAGTATTTTAAAATAAAATAAAAAAGATTTATCTCAAATTATTAGCCCTTCTTGTTAAAGCAAAAATTCTCAGATATTATTTCTGAAGTCAATGCAAATCTTAAAAATAGGGCATAGTATAACAAAGAATTTTTATTGTAAATTTGTATAGTTCATTTGACTTAGAGAATCAAATCAAAACGTATTAGAACAAAGTGTTTTAATGTTTATAATTTTAGTAGACACCAAACCTGGTAACTTTATGATAGCCAATAACAACCAAGTGTAATGTAAAAATACAAAAGACCCCATTTATGATAGCAACAAAACTAGGGACAAAAATATCCCAAAGTGGTAAGATCTGCAGAAAGAAAACTGTACAGATTATGAAAGTCATAAAACTTAAACAAATGAAGTTGTGCCATGTTTCCATACGAGACCTTCCAATACTTGTAAGGATGTCATAGTTCCCCCCATTTACTCAACAGATGTCATGTAATCTTAATAGAAACCACAAATAGGTAGTTGGACTTGACAAAATGTTTCTAAAATTATTTTGTAAAGGAATATGTATAAGAAATTAGAGGAAAAAAAAGATAAAATAGAGTAATAAAGATGCTTACCCTATAAAATATAAAACACACATTGCTGGTATATTCATTAGAATAACACAAAGGTCACACAGACACATGAAGGCAGAGGATCACAATAAAAATAGCTTAAAAACAAGTCCAAGTACAGGCAGCTACTTAAAATATAACATTGAGATTTCAAAGTGGGGAAAAGATGACATCTGAAAAAAATGACGTGAGGAAAATGGGAAACTGGGTGGAAATAGTATTTAGATCTTGCTTTTCCAACCTTCAGTTCAAAATACATCTCTGGTGAACTGAAAAGTAAATGCAGAGTAAGCCAGAATCACATTGAAAGACAATGCAGATGACCCTAGTGTGTAGGCGAAAGGTCATTTTAAATGTAATACCAGATGAAAGAAAAAAAAATGTTATATTTGACTACATAAAAATATAGAACTCTACAAGCACCATAAACAAAATTAGAAAGTAAGGAAGCCTTGGGGAAGATCCTGATGCACGTATGGCAAAGGTTTGCAACCCTAATGCATAAAAGTTACAGCAAATCCACAGAAAAATATTACTGTGAAATAGGAACCTCTGCAAAATCAACTCACAAAAGAGGAATTTTGCACAGCTCCTGCACATATGAAAAACATTCACTCTTGGGGCGCCTGGGTGGCTCAGTCGTTAAGTGTCTGCCTTCAGCTCAGGTCATGATCCCAGAGTCCTGGGATCGAGCCCCGCATCGGGCTCCCTGCTCCACGGGAAGCCTGCTTCTCCCTCTCCCACTCCTCCTGCTTGTGTTCCCTTTCTCAAGCTGTGTCTCTCTCTGTCAAATAAATAAATAAAATCTTGAAAAAAAAGAAAAAAGAAAAAGAAAAACATTCACTCTCAAGAACAATCAAGGAAATGTAAACTATAACAACAGTGCAAAACTCAAGTTACAAAGCAGATCGGGCTCACATGTTTTTAATCTACTAATAAAAACAGTAAGTCAAATAATGTACATATAAAAATAAAAATCAATGCTCACAATGCATTGGATACAATTGGATGCCCATTTCTGATTTACCAAAAAAAATTTTTTTTGAAAACTAGGCATATTCAGATACTTCTGCTACATACAGAATCATAATTAACAATGAAAGACTAAAAGTGTTCTAGTAAGGATAAGGAAAAACCAGTACATTCGCTCTTACCATAATTACTTAAATTCTTTCAGAAGGAACAGGAGGCCTATGTACTAAATCATGAAACAGAAAAAAAACAAAGTATATTTACTTTAAAGAGAGAGGATTCTTTTTAATCAGAGGGAGGTAAAATCTGCAGCATAGTGAAATGTTCTTGTAAACTCTCCCACAAATGAAATTATAAAACCTAGATGAAATACTGAGAACAAGAACTTAAAGACATTGAGAAAGCAGAAAGGAATGGACAAAAGTCAGGGAAGGGTTCATGTTCTTAAAAACAAACCAAAAAAAGCAACCGAGAAAAGTGAGAATATGAGTTTGTGGCATTTGGGGCCCAAGGAGCTTTCCAGCAGCATGGCTATGGCCACAGCAGTGGCAGCCTGGCCACCTTGAGGTGCAGGAGACACACGTCAGCATGGAAGAGTGGCTGGAATTTCCAAGGGAAATCCTGCAATTCAGAGCACTGCAGGAGTGAGACACAGAATAAATATGACCCACACCCAGATCACTGGCTGCCAGAAAACTCTGCACAGCCAGAATACCGCAAAGGACTCAACAGACATGCTGCAGAGACGAGGAGGGATCATTCGTGAAATCAGAGCTGTACCAATGTGCTCGTGTGTTTGCTGCTTTGCTAACTAACTCAGCGTGTTCCCCAAATGCGCAATTCAAGGGGCAGAAAGATAACACCTCCTGGGCTTGCCATGTCAGAGGACAGAGCCTCAGACTGCAGAGTTGCTGGAAGCTGGGGGGGGGGGACCCCCTAGGAGCAAGAAAACTTTGCAGAAGCTGAGCCCCCAAGCCTGAATATAATCTCAGGCCAAATCTTTGATGGGCTGCTAAACTATCACAGCACAGGCTAATTGTCCAAATATGTTAAGATTGTGAAGAATTGGCTTTAAAAGATTACAAGGAAATATAATTACCAGCAAGTTCGATGTACAAAAGTAGGCTACATAATCGCACCTGGAATACAGAAAAACAGAATAGAGATTTCAGTAGCTGCATAAAACACAGAAAGCAAAGTTTGCTATTTGAGGCCACACAACTGAACTACATGTGAGAACAAGAAAAATAAACACTCAGAACACAGCAGACTCCAGAATCACTGTATCATACTACCTACAATGTCTAGCTTCTAAACCCAAATTAGTAGACACACAAATAAACAGAAATGTGTAATCTGTCCACACAAAGAAAGTCAGCCACTGGGAACCGACCACAGGTGGCCCCAGTATTGGATTAGGCAAGCAAGGGCTTCAGAGCAGCTCTTGCAAAGAGAATTAAAGGGGAAAAGGAAAGGGGGTCTTACTAACAGGAGACAGCAAGTCTCAACCAAGAAGTGGAGCTTCTTTTCCAGCACTGGCAAGGCCAGCAGCAGGTCCTAAAAGCCATTCTCAGGACTCAGTAGCAGACTGGTGTCCGAGAGGAAGCACTGGTTATGCTGTCTACAGATAAATAGACATCGATGAGTCTGACAAACGTGTAGAGGAATTTAATAACAAAGAGTGAAAATGAATAGATCAAGGAAAGGACAGTTGGTTCTTTGCAAAGATCTACAAAGTTGAACAATCTGCACAAGTAAATCGGAATCCAATTACAGGAATCAGGAACAACAGGGGGGACTGTCACGAGCTCTACAGATACTAAAATGGTAATTAGGTTATTCCAATAAACCTGACACCTTAAACTGAAAGATACCTCTGACCTAAGACCAAAACCAGCACCAGAAGAGACAAAAGTGACCCATAGTGACCCAGGAAGTCACAAAACATCTGAATTTCTGCCTGCATCCACCAAGAAAATGAAAAACCTACCTACAAAGGGAACTCCACACCAAGAACGCATCACTGCCAGATTCTATGAAACATTAAAGAAAAAATAACCCCAACCCTGCAGAAACTCTTTCAGAAAACAGGAGGAGGAGGACATACTGCTCAGTGGGTTTGATGAGATCGCTTTCCCTCTGACAACAGAGCCAGAGACACTACAAAGGGAGCGCCAGCAAGTAGCCCTCGGAACCAGGCACATTAAAACTCTTAATAAAACATTAGCAAACTGAATCCAACAATATGTAACAAGGATAACACATGCCAATTAGTGTTTGTCCCAGCAATGCAAGATTACTTTTTGCAAATTATAAAATGTACCATATTAAAAAATGAAAGGGAAAACCATACATGATTATCTCAATAGATGCAGAAAAGACTACTTGATGAAACAAAGCCATTCACAATTAAAAAAAATCTCAGCAAACTGGGGAAAGAAAGAAAGTTCACTCAGTTAAGAACAACCTGTGCAAAACCCACAGCTAACATCATCCTGGAAAGACTGATGTTAGGGTTATAGGATTAGGGTTAGGATTATAGGGTTATGGAGTCAGGGTTACAGGGTTATAGGGTTAGGGCTAAGGTTAACGTAACTGATGCCACAAGTCAAGAAAACAAAATAAAAGGTGTGCAGATTGGAAAAGAAGAACTGAAGCTGTGTTTTTTCACAGATGACTTCATTTTATGAGTGGAAAACACTAAGGAATGTATCTAATAGCTACTGGAAGTAAATGAATTTAGCACTGCTCTTTAAAACAAGGTTAGTATAGAAAAACCATTGTATTTCTGTATACTGGCAACAAACTATTGGAAATGAAGTAAAAATTTAATTTACAATTTAATTTATAATAGCATGCACAAATATGAAGTAATTAAGGGTAAATTAAATAAAATATGTGTAAGACTCATACACTGAATACTACAAAACTTTCCCTAAAGACATTAACTCGTAAAGAAATAGAGAGACATAAGGTATTAATCAATCGGTAGATTCACTCAAGGAAAGATACTAATTCTCCTTAATTGGTTTTTCTATTCAGCCCAACCTTAGTCAAAATTCCATCAAGTTTTTATTGTAGAAATTTGTAAGATGACTCAGAAATGTGTATGAAGACACAAAGGATTAAAATAACATTTATAAAAAGTTAAACTAATTTGACAGTTGACTGTGTTTGTCCACGGGCTCTGAGAAGTCAGTGCAAGCATGTTATTGGGGGAAGTGCCCATGGGAGGGAGAACAGGGAGGCAGACGATGGGAAATTTGGAAGCCGAGCTGGGGGACAACTGGATGTGGAACAAGAAGGACCCAGGGGAAACAGAAGGAAGGACGGCTGATGGAACCACCTGAGGCTGCTGTGATGTCTCAGAAGTTGTGCAAGGCCTGGGGGGATCCTTGAGACGCATCCTAGGCCTTGCAGTAGAGAGCCTACCTCTGTGTTTCTGAGTCACCCAGCATCATCTGGGAGCACGTGGTAGGAGCAGTGTGGGTTTCAGAGCACAGCTGGGACCCTCGGTCGATCACTTTCCCGTGGCTGGAGACCCCCGAGCCACATCCCTATGGCCACACTTATACTATCGATTTCAAGACTTACCATAAACCTACAGGAGTCAGAACGGTGTAGTGTTGACAGAAGGATAGGTATATAGATCAATGGAACAGAATAGAGAGCACAGAGATGGACCTGCGCATATATCTTCCATTGATTTTTGACAAAGGTGCCCATGCAATTCAATAGAGAAAGGACTGTATTTTCAACAAATGGCACTGGAAAAATTGCTTGTCATTATAGGGGTAAAAAGTCACATCGTGCACCAAAATTAGCTTGCAAGTGCTCACAGCACCTATAAAGTAAAAACTCATGTCCTAAAACTTCTAGAAAAAAGCGCAGGAGAACATCTTTGCCATCCTGTGGTGGTCAAGGATTTCTTAGAAAAGACGCAAATAGATCATGCTTCTAACAAAGCCTGTGAAGTAAGTACCTTTTCCCTTTTAAGTGCAAGGAGTCAGAGTTGCAGGGGGGCCAGCCACCTGCCTGCATTCATGTCCCAGAAGCTGGCAAATGTGGGGCTCAAACCCAGGCAGCGTGCACGCAAACAGGACCAATTTCAGGCAAAATCTCAACATGGGGTTTTTTTTTGGGGGGGGTTCTTTGCCTCAAAATTATTCTAAGGAGTGGAAGAAAAACACAGTAACAACAAAGAAAATTCTGAGCACAAACACTGCCCTGTGTAATTCTAAAATCATTGTAAAATTACCAAAATTGAATGTATCATATAGGCCCCCAACCAAGCTTAATCCCATGAAAAGATCCTCCAATGGTCTTCGTGTGATTCAGGGTGGTGTAACATAACTCAATACAGGTGCCTGGGCAGAGAAGCACTTACAGCGAGATGCAGAAGCAAGCGGTCAGCTATTGGAAACACGTTCATTTAGAATATGATTTCAAGCCATACCTACAACATTATACATGGACTGGGAATCTGGGGCAGAACGGAAAGACCTGGCCTTACGTCCTCGAGCCCAGGGTCTCTCCATGCTGAGCCGTGAGGGAGGAAAGAGAAAGAGAAAACTCCCTTGACCTGTGGGTTGGAGCAGAGCTGGTCTTGACTCGACCTGTCTCCAAGCGGGAAAGGACGCACCTCCTACACCAGCAGGTGAGAGACGGGAAGAGATGTGTGGATTCGCACCCAGCGGGCACAGAGCCTGCGGGCCGTACCGCATGGGTATAAGCATGGGGTCCCAGACAGGGCAAACCACACATGCACCAGGACCCCAAGTGGCGTCCTCTGAGTGTGACCTTACATCATAGAAGTGACCCACGCTCTGCTGGGGTAGCAGGGTCTGCCCTTGATTCCCACACATAGGGGTGAGGGTGGGGGACAGAAGAGCAGAAAGGTGGAAAGACCCCTGAGGTTTCACACTCTGTTAGCAAAGCCAACTCCAGAAAAGCTGGGCCAACATAAACGTGCAACAGTAGCATGATAGTTAATCAACTGGAACGTGTCCTGTGGTTCAGTCTGGCTCAGCGTTAACGCGATAGTGACACATGGCGATGCTTTTGATATGTTGCCAAAAATCAGAATGAAATTATCTAGAAAATGCACATGGAAAAGGAAGGGAACACATGGAAATGTTGACACTGTTTCTCTCTGACTGGTGCTCACACTCATTTTTGTCCTTCCATTTTCCTTACTTTTTGAGACTTTTTCATTAAGCACGCATTACTCTTTATAGAAACATCCGTATTCCCGCTGTAATTACAGGCACACTCCAGTTTGCCGTGTCCATCTCTGCTTTGGTGTGCGCGGGGGCTGCGGCAGGACCCTGCATGGAGCGGGGCCGCGGGCACAGACAGCCCCGGGCACCTCGGCGGCCTTGACCGGTCAGTAACTTCGCAGGGGGAGGAAAGGAACAGGTTGCTGGGCTGGGGGGCCGGAGCGGCTGGAGCAGCTCTCCAGAGGCAGGGAGTGCCCTCCTCCGCTCCGAGGGAGAGCCGCACCATCTGGAGCGTCAGCCTTCGCAGGGATGAGACTGGAGGCTGTCGGAGTGAAACGCAGCCCACAGCGTGGAGGCAGGGCCACCACCCCGTGTCCTCCTGCGGGCGCTGCAGCGGAAGGGACCCTGACCTCCCTCCCAGCGATGGGGGCAGGAGGCTGCCTAGGAGGGTCTGCAGGGCTTCCCCATCACAAGCCAGCTGGTGCCTTCACCACAGGATGCCAGGCCTCGTGCTGGGGCCACAGGGGAACACAGGCTGACGGGCAGCCAGTCTCCCAAGAGGCCGAAAGGCCACAGGACAGCAGACGCTTACACTCTGGCCGGGGCTGCTGAGCACCATCCACGTGGCACCGAGGACGAGGGGCCCACGGGAAGCAGACAGGGCCTGGTAGAGCCGCCTGGCTCCCCTCTCCCAACTCGGCTCCCAGGGAGAGACGGTGTCCATTGATTAAACCTTTCCAAACTGGTTTTGTGTTGTTTCTTTGTTCAATTATCAACCGCAGTGATACGGGGGCAGAAGTTTAACACCCAGTTCTGGGTTGTGCGGGCAGAGGGGCGGGGGATAGCCTGGTGTCTGGCTGGGCTGATTCGCACGGTGTAAATACCCCCACCACGACCAGGCTCAAGCTTCCAGGGTAACCCCGTAAAGATGGGTCGGGGAGACACTGGCTCTGGGGGCCATGAGAGCCAGTGCCATGAACACCGTGGGCACAGAACTGGCCCTCCCATCCATGGATGTCACGTATAAAACTTCCCACAACCCATGTGGAAATCAATTTGAAGATACTCATCAAATGCCTTCAAAGTGATCCTAACTTTTAACCTAATGGCGAAAGCCCATTTTTGAACATCTGGGCTAAAGCCAAAAAATAAAAAAAGCAAAGTCGTCAGTGCCCTGGCTCTGTAATAGTAGAAACTGGAAGTAAATACTTACAGATAAGTCAACAGTTAAGAAAATCACCAGACACTCAGGGAAGATGTGTATGGATGGTCTGTAATAACAAAAGGGATGTCTACGGGTCTACACGGGCTCACACAGGTGCACAGACATTCTTCCTTCTGGAGGAAGGTGGATCCAGAGAGGACTGGCCCATGGATAGGGGAGAGGCCGTAGGGCAGGAAGGGGGGAGCCAGGGCCTGGGGACAGGCGGGGTAAGGGGCAGCTCCCACCTCAGACCAGTCTGCTGATGGACCAGACACTCCCGTGTCGCTGGATTTTTGTCTCTAGAAGACCGTTTTTTGTCTGCCATGCCAGAAAGTGTCGTAAATCATGGCAAATAAGTATGAAATGTTTAAGTGGAAGAGATAGTTCATCTTCTATTCTGGGTCGAGTTTGCAGAGGGATGCTAACGGTACTTCTACACTGCTCTAAGACGTGTGTATCATGGGGAGATGCAGTTTTATATCTTCATGATTTCAAAAGGGAAAGAAATGAGGGGCTATGGTAGGACTCACTGAACAACAGAGGAAGGCTTTTTCTGAAATAATAAAATGGGATTCGTGATGAAATGTGCTGAACCCTGGGATGGCATGGGTCTGGAGCCCCGGAGGGTCCCCTCCAATCTACGTTCCCTTGGCTACAAGTCATGTTTTCCCATTGTGAATAAATGGGAATGTTAAAACCAAAACGCGATACCCCTTTATTTAGGTGTTCCAAGTGTCTTCACTGCCTTCAAAGAATAAAGCAAATGCACACACAAAAAAGTTACAAATGAGGGCCCTGTGCCCACGGAGGTGACAGCAATTACAGCAAACAAGCTGGTTCGAAGGGCTCCCTGGCGCCGGCAGCCCACACTCGGCTGACACGCAGGTGATGGGCAGAAATTGGTCCCCGGTGCCTACGACCAGCCCCAAGTGTCAGGATGAAAGGGACTGAGGCAGCGAGAGGACAAGGCATTGCCTGGAGCTCAGCTCAGATCCCTGACAGCAGCCTGAGACACAGCCAGATGAGCAGAAGCGAAAGGAACAAAGAAAGAAACAGCATTTTAAGGAGCTCATGACCTGTAGATGGGGCAGCTCAGCATGGCACCTGCTTGCAGTGGTGGCCAAGACCATGGCCCCTGGAGAACCTACAGGCCCATACGAATGGGCTGGAACCCCAGGGCTGGCACCAGGCCAGCAGTGAGAGGACAGAGAGAGGGACGGATGACAGAGTGAATGACCCCATGATGAATGAGTAGGCGCAAGAGCTGGCTCTCTGTTTCAGAGGGAGGCCAGCCAGCCAGAGGCCAAGAGGGGCTTCTGAGGAATGGCCAGCTCCCTCCAGGGACCTGGCGCCCCACACAGCCCTGCTTGCGTCCCCCCACTTCAGAGGGTGGCAGGTGCAGCTTCAAGCTGGGGCTCCCCTACCCTTGCCAGTCTCTCCAGCAACAACCACCACAGTTTTATCCTGGCCCCAAGGCAAGAGCCACAAGGCTCCTGGGCCTCACAGCAGGTGGACATCGTGGTGGGGGTCCCTCATCTTCACCATGCCACAGTGTGGCCCATAGTGCTAATGCCCCGGCAAGGGTGTGCCCCCCAAGACTGGCTGCTTCTCTGGAGAGCATGGAGAGACTTGGGGACAAACACCTGGTGAATACGTCTACAGGCATAATGAGGTGTGACCAAGGTCTGTCTACAGGGTAAACGGCGGGGAAACACTTTTACCCCCAAGTCCCCTAGTCCTCCCTGAACACGGCCTGGCACTGTTCCTCCTGTCATCTCCCCAAATTCTTCCCACCGCCATTTCCCCCCAACTTGGCCCAGAATGTGTACAAAACATGGACGAGTCACAGAACTCAGCTTCATTCTGGAAGAACGCTGGCCTCTTCCGCCCCCTTGTCTCCAGGAACGTTCGTGCTCGACCATGAAAGAAAGAGCAAATCTGCCTGCAGAGAGGGCTTGCAGGCACCTGCCATGCCCCGCACCCCACGGGAGCCCCAGCCGCCCCCCGGCCCTCCCTCTCAGACGCTGCCTCCTCTCAGCCGTCTGCAGACATTTCTTTTTATTCTGTCATCAGCAGCAGTGAAAAGGCTGAATCATCCTCCTCCCGGGTAATATTTTCATGGAAATTTAAATCATCCACTGTTGGCCATGTCTTCTCGGAGATAAATAAGCTCTCTATTCTCCTTGGCCCAGTGAAACACATTCACATGGATTTTATATCTTATTTTAAAGGGTTGGGAGCTTCCGGCTTCCTTTAAGGTGATTCACGTCTTGGACATGACTGTTTCCGAGTCCCTCCACCCTGCCCCATGCCCACGCGCATGTGCACACGTAGACACACATACACTCTCACACATGCACACGCTCATCCTATCTCAGGGGTCCTCGTGTTCTTACCCATATTCCGTCTATCTGTTGTTTCACGTGCCCCGACATTTCGGCGCTCTGCTGGGTCATGCAATGAAACATTGACTAAGACAAGCCCGGGGCCCTGCTCTCACGGAGTTTCCAGCCTGGCAAAGGCGCTGGACAGTAAACAAGAAAGTACACAGCTGGTTATTTCACTGCAGTGGTGGTGAAAGCTAAAAGGAAGGATGTTTTCCTCCCTATCAGCCAGTGAACAACCTCATTTATAATGAATGCGCCCCATCAATTCGTTCTAATGGTGCTGTATTTCGCTTCTATAATTAAATGGGATTTACTTGGCAATTTATACCCCAGGTTTTCCCAGAAGAACCCACAGATCTCATTGGCTTAATAGCATCTCAGGAAAGTCAGAGAGCTTGAACAGTACCCTGAGAAATGGGCTTTTCTTTTTTTTTTAAGATTTTATTTATTTGACATTGAGAGACACAGCAAGAGAGGGAACACAAGCAGGGGGAGTGGGAGAGGGAGAACAGGCTCCAGCCACCCCCAGCAGGGAGCCCAGGACCCTGGGATCATGAAGCTGAAGGCAGATGCTCAACGACTGAGCCACCCAGGCACCCCAGAAATGGGCTTCTGCAGATACATTTTTTGAATGGTGGTGCAAGAGCAAAGCAGTTCCAAATCCAGCACAGCGTGTTGTGTGAAGACAAGAGAGTGACACCAACATTAGCACATACCCATCACCACGCCAGGTTCTGCACACGCATCTCCACCTGGCGGACCCCTGGGGCCCAAGGACAAGGGCCTCCCTGATCACCCTCGCTCAGACCACAGACGAGTCTGACACATGATGTCACAGCTTCCTGCCCCTTCCATCCAACCCACCTTCACACTCCCCAACCTTCTCACCCCAAGCATACTCAATGGTTCTCCCCAGCACAAATATGCCCCCCAGCTCCTACTTCCCAAGGGGTGAAGGTCAAGTTTGTTCGTGTGGCGTTCGATGACCTCCAGAAAGTTTACAAAAGAAACCGACTGGGAGAGGGGGTTGGGGACATTTCACTGGATAGCCCTTCGAATCCTTTGAGTCCTGAATCTTTAATTAATTTATCAAAAATAAATGAAATCAAACAAAGAAAGAAGAGAAGAATGTGTGAATGCTTCTAAAGATCTGCCAAAGGAGTTTTGTGTGGTCCTAAATGGACACAGGCTTGGGGGTATGATGAAAAGTGGGCTGCTGGAAGCAGTAAGAGCCTTTTAGAAAAATTCTCATCCCATACGAGAAGGCCCACTTCATGTGGCCTTTGAGCTTCATGAGGACAGAGGACTTGCCTGCCGTGGGAGCTGTGCTCACTAAGCTGAATTTCTTAGTCTTTGGGTTTAAGAGGGCATCTGGAGAGAAGCCGCAGATGCAACCCACCCTTCGATTCCTCCTGAAATAATCTTAAGGACAAAGTGATGAGTGCCCAGAAGGACAGGAAAAGTCAGGCTGGGGAGTTTCCTGGCTCTCCTATGGGAAGATGTCCTACAAGAAAAGTTCGCCCAACTTTTCCTCACAACAGGAGCAGACTTCACCCCCAACCCCCATGGAATGGCTGGAAGGTCACTACCCCACAATTCGGAAACTCAGAATCTCCCCCAGACCAAAGACTGCACAGCAGAACCCCTGCCAGGCACAGGCTGTCTCCCTGGGGGGCCAAAGTTTGTTCTCTGCGACCATCATGCAGTCCCCCCTTTTTGTAAATATTTGTAAATCTTTAAAAATACATAAAAGTTATGAAAAATAATACGGCAAAAATATCCATGAACTGCCACCCACAATTTTAGAATATTCCCTGTTTCTTCTTTGTTTCTTGTTTTAGGACAATACCCTTTCAGGAATCCAGGATTGATAGCAGAACTGCTCGAAGACCACCCTCAGCTCTCAGCTCTGGGGGGGGGGCGGGGGCGTTGCCTCACCTGAAGAGAACTGCCCAGTCCCTGGGTCGCACCTCCTTCCCGGGAAAGCCCATAGCCAATGGCTGATGATGAGGGGATAAAAAGACCATACTCAGGGCAACTCTGAAGGGTGTCCCAGTTCCAACGATGCCCCAGGAGGCATCTGGGTCTTTGCTGGGCTCACATCACAGCTCACTTCTCCCTTGGCCATGGTCATGACCCCAGGAGCAGTCCCCACAGAAGTCCTGCAGATCCCCCCTCTCTCCCGTTCTCCCTCTCTGATTTCCTGCTACTCTAGAAAATCCAGTGTGAGACAAAATACAGATATAATAAAATCCCCTCTGTAATGCTCCCTGGTCCCATTCCTTTCCCCGTCTTCCCATAGGCAACAACAAATAGGAATTTTATGTTTATCCTTTTGTTCATGT
Organism: Leptonychotes weddellii; assembly: GCF_054177405.1. NCBI lineage: Eukaryota > Metazoa > Chordata > Mammalia > Carnivora > Phocidae > Leptonychotes > Leptonychotes weddellii. Next base: position 2,005,884 of record NC_138374.1, read on the forward strand.
CTTACTGTCTTAACTACAGATAGCCATAAACCTGCAAACAATATAGAGTTTGTGTGGTTGTTTTTAAAGAACATACAAATGACAAACTCTACTTTCCTTCTACAACTTGCTTTTTTATTCAATTTATTGCTTTTATGATCTGTCAAATTAATACACTGTTGATTGGGTTCAATCATTGTTATTTCTGTAGAGTAATCTATATCATAAGTGCACAAATGGCCCGTAGTAATTCTGCTGTCGATTCTGCTGTCTGTATTAGTTCTGCTGTCAATGGACATTTAGATTGTTTTCCAGATTTATTGCTACAAACAAGGCTGCAGCCAGAAACACTGTGCACATCTTAGGCTGCAAGCGACCAGAGAGGGGACGCCGGGGGTAACGCCCGTCCACGGTCCCTAGAAATCGCCACACTGCTCTGCAGGTGGTTGTAGGGGCTCACACCCAAAAATACTGTCCCCTCACCATGTCCGCACCCACACTTAGCCTTATCAAGTACTTCCGGTCTTCTGGGTGTAAAATGGCATCTCACTGTTTGACCCGAACCTCCAGAATCAGTACCAATGAGGCTTGGGGGAATGTACGGACGGAAGAGAGGAAAATGTAGGTATCTAACCCACAATATTTACTTACAACTCTTTTTTCTTGAGTCTAATATATGCACTAGCACCAAATCTACTGCAAGAAATGACTTTGCTACATCCTATAGGGTTTCCTATCTAATGCGAACATTACTGTTTATCCATCCAACATAGATTCACTGAGCACCAACTATGCATCGGGCATCCTTCTGGATGCCAGGGATATAAATTTCTAAGTACTTTATAATTACCACGAATTACAGTTTAGTTTCCAATCATAAGAGCATTCTTTTTCTTACATCTCTTTATTTCCAGATTCCAAATGTATTATCGTAAAAGCAGAGAATGCTTTATGTGTATTTACAATTCTTTGGAATTGTAACGGGTCTCTTTTGTTCCATGGCTCCTGACCAATTATTGTAAATGTAGTTTGGGTAAAGAAAAGGATATGACTTCCTACGTGGAGAATGTAAACATCCCTGTGTCTGTAACATCAAAAACTTAATTGCTTCTCCAAGTTTTTGTCTGGTTGGTCCAATGCTAAAAGAAGTTTCTTAGTCCCGTGCACTGTTAGTGAGATGCTGGGCTTATACCAGTTTTCCTCCTAATCCTTCCCACGTGTGTCCTTTTTATTTTAACCCTATGCTGTTAACATGCATATAATTTCATCATTACTATAGCTCTTGGATTTCTCCTTTTATTATAGCTCCTCAAAATTAACTAAAAATATAATGAGATTCAAATCAAAGAACTAACCAGAGTTTTTGAAGTGAATTTAGCAGCAGATCTCAAAATTTGTTTCAACAAACCCCTCTGTTCATTTATTCAAGAAATATATTTCTGTATCCACAATGTGCCAGGCACTGTCCCGGGCTTGGGTGTGTATCAATGAGTGACACAGATACAGTTCCTTCCTTCAAGGTGTTACTAAAAGAGTGGGACATCACTGAAACAAGCCAGATTATATTTAATACCAAAGAACAGATGCAGTGAGAAAACAGTGAGAAGCACAGAATTATACAGGAGGGTCAGAGAAGACCGCTCTGTGGAAACGACAAACAGGCTCTGACCTGAAGAGTATGTACAGGGTTAGTGAGGTAAAGGCTGGAGATGGAAAGAGGTAAAAACTGTTATGTTTTGGAGATGATATGATTGTGTGCATGAAAAATCCAAAACAGCCTACACCTGAATTATAAAAATTAGTAGGAGGCTTTTGCAACTCAAGGTTGTATCATATCAATTGTATTTCTCTATTCCAATAACAAAAGGATGTGACATGAATATTTGAAAATAATAATAGTACTAAAAATTATCAGGAACGGTATCAGAATAAATCCAACAAATGGTGTGTCAGAATTCAATGGAGAAAAATAAAGTTTTAAAGATAAGTAAGAAAAGTCAATGAAAAGATGTTATAAAGTTGACAGTTCACTCCAGACTAATTTATTAGTTCAGTACACTGCAAATCAAAACCCCTATGTGTGGAATTGACAAGCACTTCACAGAGTACCCAACTAGCAAACAGACAAAATGAAAAGGCACTGCCTTTCACTGGTAGTCAGGGAAATGCTCCTGAAAAGCACCCTACAGGATGGCCAAAATTAGAAACACTGATAACATCAAGCATTGATGAAGGTAGGGAGCAACTGGAACTCACAATTGTTGCTGATGGCAGCATTAATTGGTTCAACTAATTGGAAGAATATCTGGAAATACAAAACAAAGCAGAAGATATATAAACCCTATGAATCAGCAAGTCCACACATAGATAGTTACTTTGGAGAGAGGTATACCCACACACACTAAGATATATGTACAAGAAAATTCATAGCAGTATTAACATTAGCCCAATCTATAAATGACCCAACGTCCACTGACACTAGACTAAAAGAAACCTTCAAATGGTGGCATAGTTATACAATGTTCTGCTATATAGCAATAAAAATGCACACAACTCGAGTACAGTGAGCATAGATAAATCTCGAAGACATCACTTGGAGCAAAAGAAGCCAGACACAAATGAACACAAATTATAGCATTCCATTGACATAATGTTCAAAGCCAGGAGAAATTAAATTCTATTTATCAGGGATGCATAATTAGGTAGAAACCTATAAAGAAAATCAATCAAGGGAATACCATAACATTCAAGATAGCAGCTATGTGGTAAGAGTATGTTTAGGGATTCTGGAACACTGAGAAAGTTTTAGTCTTGACTTAGGTAGAGACAATAAAAGGGTTTCTTTTATTGTAATTTGTTGGGTGTTGTTGTTTTTAGAGAGAGAGAGAATGGTGGGGGAGGGGCAGAGGGAGAGACAGAATCTCAAGCAAACTCCCCACTGAGCATGGAGCCCAACATGGGGTTCCATCTCACAACCCTGAGATCATGATCTGAGCTGAAATCCAGAGTTGGACGCTCACCTGACTGAACCACCCAGGCACACCCTACTGTAATTTGTTAATCTGTATATCCATCTTATTTCCCACTTTTATGTGTGTCTTAGCTCACAAAACAAAAGAAAAATAACCACCACTATGAATACTATCCATAAAGTTTTAAATAAATGGAAAGAGAGCCTGGAAGGAAGAGTATGGGGAACATACCCGAGGCAGGAAGGAACTTGTGCCATGAGGATCAGAAAGAAAGCCAGGCGGCTGGGACTGCTGCACCAGGGCCAAGTGCGTGAATGCCTGGGGAGGAGGCAGGGCCAGAGAGTAGAGGGCAGAGGCATCATATGAGGAGGTTCCTCTTTATTCTAAGTACAAGGGGAGCATAAGAATATATATATTTTTAATTTTTTCAGTATTACAGTCATACTGAGAGAGAATCTACACTGCTGGATGTTAAGACATATCCTAAAAGCACGATAATTAAAACCATTCGAGTTCATTATTGAACAGGTACATTTTTGGCAGCTACCATAGGCAAGGCACCATTCTGATTTCTGGGGATGAAGCCACAGAGCTTACAATCTAGAGGGGTGATAGGCAATGTGATAGTGAATTTAATGTCAGTTTGGGCCACAGGTGCCCAGACATTTAGTCAAGCATTATCATGGGTGTGTCTGTGAGGGTGCTTCTGGATGAGATTAACATTTGAAGCCGCAGACTGACTAAAGCAGATAGCCTTCCCCAATGTGGTGGGCCTCATCCAATCAGTCGAAGGTCTGAGTAGATTAAAAAGTTGACCCTCCCTTGAAACATCAGTCCTTCCTGGGTCTTAAACCTGCAGCTTTTGGACCGGAGTGACACCATCAGCTCTGTGGGTCTCAGGCTTTTGGACTCAGACTGGAACTAAACCATCTGCTCTTCTGGGTCTCCAGCTTGCTGACTTCAAATCTTGGGACTAGTCAGTCTCCAAAATTGTGGGACCCGATTCTTTATAAGAAATGTTTATGTTTCGGGCGCCTGGGTGGCTCAGTCAGTTAAGCGACTGCCTTCGGCTCAGGTCATGATCCCAGGGTCCTGGGATCGAGTCCCACATCGGGCTCCCTGCTCTGCGTGGAGCCTGCTTCTCCCTCTCCCACTCCCCCTGCTTGTGTTCCCTCTCTCGCTGTGTCTCTCTCTGTCAAATAAATAAATAAAATCTTCAAAAAAAAAAAAAGAAATGTTTATGTTTCTCTGGAGAACCCTAATGTAGGCAATAAATAAAAATAAATAAATAAATACTAATAAATGGGTAAGATAATTTCAGAGTGTGAGCAGTATTACAAGAAAGATAAAGCCAAAATCGAGAGGGACTGTGAGAACCCGCTGCCTTTTCTAGGACAGGACGGGTAGGTTCTCCATGGAGCAGACACTTGGGGGACATCCAAGCATGCAGTGATGCAGAAGAAACCACAGGCCAGTGACACATAATGAGGAGCTCAAAACAGGCAAGAATTTAGAACACGGTACAGGCGTCATTTAGAGCATCAGGGATAGATGGTGTACTCAGCAAATAGCTCTGGGGAAACTGGCTGGTAATTGAATGAGTAATGTCTTTTTCAAGCAAAACACAGTATTAATCACCTCTGAGTCAAAGATTTAAATGCAAAATGTATTAACAAGAATGTCTGGAAAGTGCTAGAGAGACTGTCTTCTCTCACGGTGGAAAATGCTCCCAAAGAGGCTCACAAGAGACAGTGTGCACGGTGGTCAAGGCAGACCTCCAGCATCGGGAAAACCCTAGTGGGCTTCGGGCAAGTTACTCAACATTTCAATGTGTCTGGAACATCAGGGGGATGGAGGCCACATGCCAGGAAGAACGGATGTCTCCCTGCTGAGACTCCCAGCCCATCCTTCTTGCTGGGTGGGACCACCGAGTACCCCCCAACCTGCAAGCTGAAAACATATTATGGAATGAAGATAAAATAGACCTCAAAATGACAATTCTTCCCCATTTTCAACATGGAAACGATAATAAAGCCCACCTCATGGGGCTCGGGACAACTTGCTTGACCAGCTCACTCACAGAAACCACTAGCAAAGTAAATCAGTTACTACATTTAATGAATGAAGTCTTCCAAAAATCAGGGAGGAAAAAATATATAAAAGTGAACATGAACAGTGAAGGAATACAAATGGAAGTAAGAGCGTGAACAGGCGCCGCTGTTGGTTAAGTTTTGGAGAAGCAAACACGGATTAGTCCAAGTTCTCGAAATCACTGGAAATACCAAACACCCTCCCCGCCCACATTCAGAGCTGGGCTGCGAATCACAATGGTGCGTGTAGGCGGGTCTTACTTTCGTAGTGTCCCCACCCTTCACAGGTGTGCAGAAGGGCCCAAAAAGGAGACCCAGGAGGCTCGGTCCTGGGGCCCTGGCATGGGCTTGAAACTACCCTAAGAGCTCCCTGGACAAGAGGTAAGTGATTTTGTTCGTATTTTTTTAAGCCATCCTGTGTTTTAGATCCAGATTCTTTAAAAAAGAAATATTGTTTCTAAGATCTGAAGTATTGGCAAGAGCTTGGTGTCTCTTCATTCTAAAAGGATCACCTCCAGAAATATCTTTGGATTAGGGGCACTGATTTTTCTGTGTCTCTCATATCTTTGCTGAAAGGCTTTCCTCCAGGAGCTGGTATTTCTGCACTGATGTCTTGACACGAAATCAACAGGTAGCTCGCTGGGCACTGACTCTATCAGGAGCAATAAACTGCAGGCGCATCCCCAGCTAATAGAAATTGCCTCCCAGCTCTGTGCCTGGATTGTGATTCCAGACACCTTTCAGCCGAGCCTCTGCACGGCAGCAGCACTCAGCTCCATGCCTGTTGAAGACTTACTTCCACAAAATGTGTTGCAAGGCTACCTTCTGCTCCCTGACCCTTATTAGCATCAAAACTGACAAAGACCGGGCTGCCCGTGTACCGTGGGCCGCGGTATTATCATCCTGTACGCCTGTTCATTTCTTTCCTTCTTGACTGAGGAAATGACTTGTGGTTCTACAGGATCATAAATGTTATGACAATGAAAAAAAAAAAATCAAGCTGAGAATTTCTTGTGTGACCTCACACTGTTGACGCATCTATTTAGATTTCGGAATTAAAACTGCATGCCTACAAAGTCCTCGAGAATATGGCAAAGGACACCACAGTGCTACATTTCATGATAGGAAAGCATTCAATCATGCATATATTATGTCACATGAAAATAAGCTCCTTTGTTAATCTAAGTCACCAAAATTTATTAATCACTTGTTGTGTGTGAGGCATTGTCTGGGGACGATAATGGCACTGAATACAAAGAAGAATAACATGCGACCTCATCTCCCCCGGCAATCACAAGCCAGCAAGAGAAGCCCATGAACGATTAAACTTCAGTAAACTCCAATACCAATTAAATGCCTTAAAGATTATGTGGAAAATTATGGACACCAAGGAAATGTAGCAATTAAGTGTGAAAAAAAATGAAGATCTGAAGGAAGATCTGGGCGGGGGGAGCAGGTAGCATTTCTCTCCAACACTGTTCTTCACAACTTCCCTGCACAGTGTCCACCGGCAGCCTGGGCAGAGCCCAGGGCTCCATCCTAGATGTCCCCTCCCCTCCAGCCTCACATTTGGTTTGTCACTGCCTCCCCACACCTCTCTCCACCCCATCACCACTGGTCTACTTTTGGTTTCCATCACCTCCCACGTGGACTGGCCCCCTACCTCCAGTCTTATTCCCCTGACCACACCAAAGTTGGAGTACATTTTACAAAAAAACACTAGTTTGGCCATGCCAGTATCTGGACTAAAACCTTCAATGGCTCCATATTGCCCTTAACATTAAGTCCACAGTTCTTAAGAGGCTGGTAAAGTCTCTCTTTTCTCTCCTTGCTCATGTCTAAATCTTTAGCACCACTCAGCTCTTTGCATGAGCCCTGCTTGTTCTAGAACCCTCTACCCTACCTCACCCCCTGGCTCCACTCTACCCCATAGCATCTTCTTCCTGTCTCACCGTGGAGATCACTTCCTCTGTGACCCCACATCTGGGTTGTGTGGCTTCCTGCTTCTCGCCACCATACCCCCAGCTCTTGACTTATCAAGTGACTCCCCACACCATATTACAAGTGCCTGTCAGCTAGACTGGGGCTCTGAGAGGACACAAACAGTGTCTGCTCGGGCCACCATCATCATCTCCAGCATCTAGCACCTTGCCTGGCCCACAGCAGGGACTCAGTACATATATATGGATGAGATGAGGAAGGAAAGTCTTTACACTGTCCTGTCTGTGAAGCATCAATAACTGACAAGTAGAAGATAGTGGGAAGGGGCATTCAACAGCTCATCCAGGCAGCAATAACAAATGACCACAGACCCGATGGCTCACAAACAGCAGAAATGTATTGCTCACAGTTCTGGAGGCTGGGAAATCCAAGCTGATGCTGCCAACATGGCCGCTTCTTGTGGGGTTCTGCTTCCCAGTTCACAAGTACCAAGCTGCCAACATGGCCACCTCCTGTGGGGTTCTGCTTCCTGGTTCACAGGCACCTTCTCACTGTGTCCTCAGTGGTGGAAGGGGTGGTGATCTCTCTGGAGTCTCTTCTGTAAAGTGCTAATTCCACTCATGAGGGCTCCACCCTCATGATTTAAGCAACTCTGAAAAGCCTCACCTACTAAAATCACCATATTGGGCATTAGGATCTCAACATATGAATTCGGGGGGTGGGGGGACACAAACATTCAGACCATAGCAATGCAGAAAAATGTGGCTTTTACTGGAAATTTCAAAAGATAAGCATGTAATGAGAAATTCAGTTGGAAAGGCAGGTTGAGGTCAGTCGTCGAAGGCCTTGAATGGCCTATTAGGTAGTTGGGAGGTAAGACTTCTGCCACCACCCCAGGAGAGTGACAGGGACAGGTTTTACTGCCCCATCTGAAGCAATCAAAATAGAAAAGCAGACAGAACATAAGAAACAGCAGTTATCAAGATGCTGGACATCAGACAATGAAGAACAGTGATCTGTGAGAGAAGGAAACAAACCACATGAGCCCCATCATTGCCCCCTCACTGCCTTGAGAGCCACAGTGTGGGAATGGGAACCCAGGAGACAGGACAGAGACTCCAGGGCACCAAGCTGGTGAGAGTTTGCACAGCAGAGGGCTGATGGAGGGAACTGCTCACAGGGAGAACCCATTTTTGCAAAAGGATGTCCTGTGATATTCAGCAAGGTAGAGCGAAGTCCATGCTAGCATATGTCACAGGTGGGAGGATCTACATGAGACGGGAAAATTACCCAAAAGATTAGAAAGCTGTGCCTCACATAAGACCAGAAACAGTGCTTGTTCTCACCAACAGATTGCAAAATCTCAAAATTCAGGGTGCATTGGGTAAATATGCAGGAAGATCTTGCCTCAATAGTGGCCATAGTTCTAGATGGTATACTCTTATGGAACCACCTAACAGATCAGAAGAACAAGACATGAAAGAATCAAACTGTCTCCTATTAACTGGACCATGTCCCAGAACAAAATCCAATAACATTTATGGGATTACAAAAATATCCAGCACCTACATAAAATGCATGATGTCTGACATTCAATCAGAAATGAACAGATAAATGAAGGGACAGGGAAACACAACTCAAATGAGGAGAGTTGATTAATCAATCAAGCCAACCCAGAACTGACACAGATGTTAGAATCAGCCAATAAAAACATTAAAATTTATTACAAGCGTATCCCATATGTTCAAGTTTCTTGCAGGCATGAAAGATATGAAATGAAGAATACAACAGAAATTCTAAAGATAAGAACAACAAATCTGAAATGAAAATTACACTGGATGGAAATTAGACACTGCAGAAGAAAAAACAGTGAAGCTGAATACATAGCAACAGAAACTATGTAAAATAAAACACAAAGAGATAAAATAATAAAGAAAAATAAGCCAACCTTTGGCTGTTCGTGGCTCAACCTCAAGAGCTACAGTATATGTGTGATTTGAGTGCCAAGGGATGGAGGAGAGGGCAGAGAAAGAATTGAGAAAATAGTTGCAGAATAGTCTTCAATTTGATAAAACAATAAATCCAGGGCGCCTGGGTGGCTCAGTCGTTAAGCGTCTGCCTTCGGCTCAGGTCATGATCCCGGGGTCCTGGGATCGAGTCCCACATCGGGCTCCCTGCTCGGCAAGAAGCCTGCTTCTCCCTCTCCCATTCCCCCTGCTTGTGTTCCTGCTCTCGCTATCTCTCTCTCTCTGTCAAATAAATAAATAAAATCTTTAAAAAAAAAAAAAAACAATAAATCCATAGATTGAAGAAACTTAATGAATCCCACAGTATATCATAATTAAAAGTGGTGAAATCCTGTAATAAAGGGAAAACTTAAAAACAGAAAAAACACATTTTATAAAAAAAACAAACAAAGATAAGGATGACAGTGTATTGCTCATCAGAAACAAGGCAACAAGACAGTAGAACAACCTCTTTCAGTGACTGCAAGAAAGCCCATCAACCTGAAATTCTATACCCAGACAAAAACTTTCAAAAACAAAGGCAAAATGAAGACATTTGCAGAAATGACAAAAGCTGAAAGAATTTATAACAAGAAGTCCTACACTATAAGAACTTGAAAGGGAGTCCTCTCTAGAGAAATGAAGTAATACCAGATGGAGATACAGCTCTCCAGAGGAGAATGAAGAGCACTGAAAATGGTACTTACATTGGTAAATATATAAGATTTTTCCCTGTTATTTAAATTTCATTAAAATATAATTGCTAAAAAATAATGATAACAATGTATTATGGAATTTATAACACACACATTAGTAAAATATATGACAACAGCTTAAAGGTCAGGAGGAGAGAAATGGTGGTATGCTGTCATATGGTTCTTAAGATTAAACTATATGCAAAGTAGTATAGTATCGTGTAAAGACTGGCTGTGATAAGCTAAAGATGTATGCCATATATCCTAGAGTCACACTAGTTTTTATAAAAGAAAGCATTATAGCTAATAAGCCAAAAAAAGATATAAATAACATCACAGAACATATGCCATCAACTCAAAAGAAAGCAGAAAAACAGGAGAAAGGAGCAAGGAAGAGATGGAAAAAGTAGAAGACAAAGAATGAGCTTACGGACTTAAACATAATCAAACCAATAGTTCCATTAAGTGTAATTTGACTAACATCCCAATTAAGATGAAGGGAATGTCAGAATGTCCAACACTAGTTGGAAGAAGGTTGGATTGACTATTTTATCCCAGAAAAAAATTATTAGCCAAAATTTAGAAAGTCACTTCATAAGGAGAAGGGGCTCAACTTATCAAGATGCTCAAATAATTTTAAACATTTATGAACCAAATAACAGCGCTTCTCAATACAGTAAGTAAAACAGATACAACTGAAAAGTAAAGCAGAGAAAATAAAATCATGGTAGCTTTCCCAGGACCTTGTTGAAGAAATAGAGAGAGAAATCCAGCAAGGATACTGTATACTTCAATAACACTATCAACAAACTTGACTGACACAGAACACTCCCCCCAAAAAAGCAGAATGAACATTCTCTTCCAAGTGTATACATAAAATTTATCAAGAGAGACAATGCCCTGGACCATAATTTAAGTCTAAACAAACTTCAAAAGATTCAAGTCATAAAAGTATGTGCTCTGACCAAAATGGAATTTAATTACAAATTAACAGCAATCTTGAACATGACCCAGATATTTGAAAACAAAAATGATATATTTCTAAATAATCCATGGGTCAAAGAAAAAACAAAGGGAAATTAGAAAGTATTTTAAACTTAATGAAAAACCCATCATATTAGAATGTGTGATTAGTAATTAGGGAGGAATTTATAGTACCAAATGCCTACAATAGAAAAGAAGAAAGATCGCAAATAAGGACCTCAACTTCCTCTTGGAGGAGCTAGAAAAAGAATAGCACATTAAACCCAATGTTAGCAGAATAAAGAAAATAATAAAGCTCAAAATGGAAGCCAACAAAAAAGAAAACAGAAATGAATAAAATAAAAAATTTGGTTCTTTGAATAGATCAACACAATTGATAGAGTGATCAAGAAACAAACAGAAAATACAAATTATCGACATTAGGAATGAGAAAAGTGACATCATTATAGATTCAAAAGTTATTACAAGAATAATAAGGGAATATTATGAACAACTTGAAGCCTACTTTCAAAAACATAGATGCTATGAAAGATTTCTTGAAAGATACAAACTACCAGAAAAATAATGTTAATAGCCTTATATCTACTAAAGAAATGGAATTTACAGCTACAAGTCTTCACCCACACCTAATGCCTACCAGCACCTCCCCAAAAAACCAAACTCCAGAACTAGATGGCTTTATTTGTGAACTATACCAAACATTTAAGGAAAAAACATATGAATTCACCACAAACACATCCATAAGATTGAATAGGAAAAAACAGTTCCAAATTCATTTTTGAGACCAGCATTACCCAGATTCCAAAATCAAAGACATTATCAGAAAGACTAGAGACCAATATCCCTCATAAACACAGACCAAAGTAAAAAAATCTAAACAAAATTTTATTTTAGCAAATTATCCACCAATATATTAAAAGAATAATATAGCATGACCAAGTTAAGTTTTATTCCAGAAAAGTAAGGTTGTTTAACATTTGAAAATTAATCAATATAATTCACCATATTACCAAACTAAAAAATAAAAACTAGACAATCATCTTAACTGAACAGAAAAAGGCATTTTATAAAACCTGACATCTGCTCTCCTTCAAAACTCCCACAAAACAAGAAATAAATGTGAACTCCCTCAACTTGATAAGGAGCATCAGTGAGAAACTATAGCTGATGTCATACATAATGATAAATGTTTTCCCCTAAGATCAGGAACAAGACAAGGATGTCTGCCCTCACCATGTCTATCAATATTGTAGTGAAGCCTCTGTCCAGTGCACTCACACCAGAAAAAGAAATAAAAAGCAAACCGATGGGCAAGAAGAAAGCAAAACTGTCTTTATTCTAAGATGACATGATCATTAATGACAAAAATTCAATAAAATCTACAAAAGCTACTAGGACAAGTAAGTGAGTTTAAAAAGGCTGCAGTGTAGAAATAACACCAGTACCCAAAAATCAATTTTATTCCTATATCAGAAAACAATAAAACATTCAAAAGCTATTTACTATAGCATTAAAAATATGTACAAGGTATGCATTCAACAAAACGTGTATTTAAACTAAAGTCTACAGAATTTTGCTAGGAGAAATTAAAGACTTCACGACTGGAGATACAGTTTTGTTCATAGGTCAGGAGCCCCAGGAGTATTGACCTCAGTTCCCCCAAACCGATGTAGAGATCCAGCGCTACCCAAACAGAAGTCTGTCAAAGTTTTTGGTTGAAATTGAGAAAGTGATTCTAAAATTCACATGGAATTGCAAAAGGCCCTAGAATAATGAAAGGAGCTTTGAAAAAGAAGCACAACATTGGGAGGACAGCACCACCTTGCTTGATGGCTTATTGTGATGGTAGAATAATCAAACAGTGTGCCATTATTTCCAAAATAAACAAATAGGTTGAAGGAAGAAGGCAGAGATCCCAAAGCAGATACACAAGTGTGGACCCTGACTTTTGACAAAGGAACAGAGACAATTCAGTCTCCTCGACAAATGTGCTGGGAAAATCAACTATGTGCAAGCATTACCTCCTACAAATATACCGTACACATAATATATTCTCAGATCATATATAAAATTTAACTCAAAATGCTTCACAGACCTCAAAGTGAAACCTAATAAGCTTCTAGAAGAAAATAAAAGTGAAAGGAAATAATTGTGATCTTAACCGAGGAGCAGAGTCCTTAGGTACCATACCCAAAGCACCATCCATAGAAGAAAACAATGATAATAAACTGGAATTCATGAAAACTGTAATTTTCCACTCTTCAAAAGACCCTCTAAGAGAATGAACAGAGGTTGGAGAAAATATTTGCAAATCACAAATCTGATCAAGGATTTGTATCACAATCTATAGAGAACTCTCAAAATGCAATTAAACATAATAACCCAATTTTAAAACTAGGGACAAGATTTGAACACTTCACCAAAGAAGCTGTATGCACAGCAAGTAATCTAATAAAATATCCTCAATAGCATGTGTCAGTAAGGAAATGCAGATTAAAACCACAGTGAGATGTCACTACATACCTATTAGGGTTGCAAAAACAGACAAGAATGAGCATGCCAAGTATTGGTGATTCTATGGGGGAACTGGACCTTTTCAGAGAGCAGTTTTTCAAACACTTAAACATACATTTAACATATGATCCTGCCATGGTCCATAAAAGAAAAAAAACTGATAAAAATTGGACCTCATTAAAATTCAAAACTTTGGCAATTCAAAAGACACCAAAAAGAAAATGAAAATACAAGCAACAGGTTGAGAGAAAATATTTGCAAATGACACATCTCATAAAGAACTTTTGTCTAGAATATACACACCAAAAAAAAAAAACCCCAAAAGACTCTTACAACTCAAGAATAAAAGACAAGCAACCCAATCAAAATATTAGCACAAAATTTAAATAGATATTTATCCATATAGAACAGACAAATGGCTAGTAACCCCTGAAAAAATGCTCAACACATTAGTCATTAGGAACACGGTAATTAAAACTACAGTGAGGTGTCATTGCACACTTAATTGAACAGATGCAATAAAAAAAGCAGACAACAACCAATGCTGGCAAGGATGTAGAAAACTGGATCCCGTGTGCGCTGTTGGTAGGAATCCAAAATGGCGCAGCCACTTCCACAATGTTTGTCAGTTTCTTAAAAAGTAAAACATAAATTTACCATATGACCCAGCAATTCCACTCCTAAGTATCCACCCAAGAGAAGTAAAAATACATGCCCACACAAGAATTTTTGCATATTTCTTTTTCATATTATGAATATTTACTCATAATATCCCCAATTTGGTAACAACCTAAATGCCCATCAGCTGGTAAGTAGACAATGGAATACTACTTTGCAGTAAAAGGGAAAAACCCGCAGGTACATTCTACAACCTGGATGCATCTCAAAAACATTATGTTGCATGAAAGAACCCATACACAAGAAACCACATACTGTATAGGTTGATTTTTAAGAAATATTCAAAAAAGGCAAAGCCACAAAGTAGCTTTAATCTACAAAAGTAGATGAGTGGTTGCCTAGGGCAGATAAACATGCACAAGGAATCATACTGGAGGAATGAAAATGTTCTAAAACTGATCTATGGTGATGGTTTTCCAACTTGGTCAATGTACTAAAAGAAATTAAAAAAATAAATTTACATTAAAAAATCACACTTAAAAAGGGTGATATATATGATATACAAAATATGCCTCAATCAAGATTTAAAAAAAAAAAAGTTTTTAAAAAAGAAGTGTGAAGGGCGCCTGGGTGGCTCAGATGGCTAAGCGTCTGCCTTCGGCTCAGGTCATGATCTCAGGGTCCTGGGATCGAGTCCCGCATCGGGCTCCCTCCTCCTTGGGAGCCTGCTTCTCCCTCTGCCTCTCTCTCTCTGTCTCTAATGAATAAATAAATAAAATCTTTAAAAAAAAAAAAAAAAGAAGAAGTGTGAAGGCTGTCCCTGAAATTTTTGAGGATTCATGGTCAAAACTATATTTTAAGAAGATCCAACCTGGATTCTAGGAAGATAGCTCCTATAGTTACATAAAGGACAGATAAGAGGAGGATGCAGTGAAACACATATTATGGTTTAAATATCTGAGGTGAACCAAGGCCCATTTCAAAAGCTTGTGTAATAGAGAAGATAAAAGGCTCTGCAAAAATGGACAGGGAAAGAAATGACAAATGTTGGAGAGGTTGTGGAGAAAGGGGAACCCTCTTACACTGTTGGTGGGAATGCAAGCTGGTGCAGCCACTTTGGAAAACAGTGTGGAGGTTCCTCAAAAAG
>NC_138374.1:2021329-2043417 GCF_054177405.1 Leptonychotes weddellii
GGTGGTGGGTATTGAGGAGGGCACATTCTGCATGGAGCACTGGGTGTTATGCACAAACAATGAATCATGGAACACTACATCTAAAACTAATGATGTAATGTATGGGGATTAACATAAGAATAAAAAAAAAAAGAAGAAGTTTAAACAAACTGACCTGGGAATCAAGTTAGGGGACTGGATCACAGGTTCTGGACATATCGAGCATAAAATGCCCCGTTTCCCCATTTTGAATCTGACCAAGCTCCAAAGCCCTCCTCAAGGGTCACCTCCTCTTCCCCAACTGCATCTGTGGCCTGGGGACCCCGAGTCACAGGTGAGTGGTACCCCTTAACGGTGAAATAACTGGCTGGTATCATCATCATCATCACTGCAATGAATATTTCAAGTGCCTTGAAAATCATTAGTAAATCATTAGTATTGCTATTTATCATATGGGAAAATCAAAATGCAGAAAGTTTATGAAATTTCCTCACATCTGCTAGCAATGAAAAGAAGCAGGAATTCAAGCCCAGGACCGTCTGACTTCAAAGCCCTCCGTGCCCACCCCAGGACTTGGTGTTTGTGATATCAGCTCTGGGAAGGTCAGCCTCCCTTCGCCGACCAGACTGCAGGCTCCTGGGGGCAAAACCGGACTCGGCTGGTGACCAATCCCACGGTACTTAGCAAAGAATCGACAAACAGAGGACGCTAACTATTTGCTGATTAAGGTAAGGTATTATTAGACACGTGGGGATTTTAAAGCATAGGAAACAGTGTTTGTTTGCTCATTACACTGACTTCATCACAAATTGATTGGTGGTGCTCCTGCATAAAGATAGATATACTTCATTAAATGCATATATTAGCCACTCCAATTACACACACTATATTACTCAACCTGAAAATTGCAATAATTTATTTTTTATTTAAGCACTTTCTTGATGGAGCTATTACTCTTGAAATGTTTGCAAATGGGTCTGGTTTGTAATCATTTAAATATATCCCCACTTTAAATATACAAATTTGGTGACTTTTTTGTTTTTTAGAAGAGGCAAATCACTAAAAAGGCAATCTTTCTAAGAATTTAGATGGTGTGTGAGGGTTTTCTTCCCACAAGTGCCCTTTACTTAGAGTCCTGTAGAACACAATATTTCAGCATACTGAAGCGTCATGCTTGAACACAAAGCTGGCCCTTTCCAAGCACCAAAGTCAAGTGCGTGGCAGAAGAGCCTCAATGGCTGAGTTCCATGTCCACAGTCTGATAAAATATTACCAAAGGGCCATTAAAAATTCTACTTGGAAAGTACAAAGGACAAAATAGCCTCCAAAAATCAAATAGTCCAATAACAAGGGAATGTTTTTAATAATTACCTTAAAAAAAACCACATCTCCAGTCTCCGGTTATACTCAAGTCTTCTGGGCTCTCAGCTACCAAGATATATTAGCTTCTCAGACTTGAAAAATATGGACAACTTTCCGATCATTAAAGTGGCATCCCCTGACGAAACAGTCTGATGAGTCCCAGTGATGATCCCGGGGACAGAGGAAGAGAAAGTGAGGGATGGAACAAGTTTCCCAGGGAGAAGGGAAGGGTGAAGCCTCACCCCGGGAGGGGAAGAGGTTGGGCCACCTTCCTTGCAGCCAAAAGGCAGAGAGACATGTAGCAGGGGTGCGGTCCCCGCTGGAGAGGACATGGAGTAGTGGTTGAGAGGGTGCCAGGGGGTCAGGATCAGTGCCCTTTCACCTGTTGTACTGAATTTGGCTCTCAGAACCCACCCAAAGCTAGGGACGAAGAACTACCAAAGACATGGAATACTTCACGTTCTCTAAGCAGATTGAAGAGATCGCACCAACTCTGCCCCTTCTCCCCACCCAGCCTCCCCTGCCCAGGCCCACTGATGCAGCAGCCCAGAGATGCAGGGGGAGGACAGCTGGGACTTCAGAGCCTGTGCCCGCTGCCCCCCCTGGGGACGGTGAGGTGCCCTGCCTGCCCAGAGCAAAAGAGAGGGCAAGAGAACCTGGCTCTGAACGGGGAATGTAAATGAGGGTTAGCCTGGGCCTGGCTCACTGCCTCCTGCCCTTCTTTGAGCACAGAGAGGGTGTGGTGGTCAGTGAAGTCCCCTGCCCTGCCACCCTTATGTCCAGTGGACACTGCAGCAATGCTAGGCTTGGGCAGTCTTGCTACCCCACTCAAGGAGGTGGCACACCGGGCAAAGGATCCAAGGGGCAAGGGGCTCAGAGGTAGGTGAGACACAGAGGAAGAGGGAGAGCTGAGTGGCCCTCCAACAACAGGAAAGGAAGCCTGCAGGGGCCCTGGTGTGACACTTCCAGGAAGTTCACAGAGGCACCTGCCGGAGAGCAGCATTGGGTATCTGCCATTCAGAGAGCACGTGTGGAGAAGCAGGCATGACGCACACAGTCCTTTGAGAGCAGTTGGGCCACTGAGGACACATGTCCCTCTCCACCCTGACATACTCTGGAGACAAGAACCCAGGAAGAGGAGGGACTGCATCACACCTCCTTCCCACTGCAGGGTGCTGGAGCCTCAGAAGGGAAGTAGGTAAGATTGGGGTTCAAGTTAGACACACTTGGGCTTTTCAATAAAGAAAAGTGACCAGAACTCTATGGAATCCTGTCAAGATGACAGCAGGAGGCACAAACAGGCTGCAACACACAGCTGAGGAGAGCTCTTAGAAAATATTAGAATCACTTATGTCTATACCCTGCTGAACTGGTAAGTCAAATATTAGTGTTTGAATCATTGGTGAATGGGAATGGAAAAGAACGAAGACGGACAAGTAGAGGAAAGTCTACCTGTGTCAAGAGCCCATGAAACAGTAGGAACACCAATCACAGAACTGTAGGGTTTTTTCCAGCAAAGTTTAAAACCCAGGTGGGCACAAAGACATCAAGTGATGTGTAAAATTTCCTTATAAACAATAAACTATCATATAAGCAGCTTACAATTACAATGTCTATTTTCTTCTAAGTATAATGCCTTGAAGTCAGTTACACACCAATGTCTGGTTTTGACTTTCCATTGATACGACAAAGGACAGATTTAAGATATAGTCACATGAAGTCTCACAAGTTCCAGATGAGTAAGGTTCTCCTTACATGTGCCTGGCTACTACACTCTGGTTTGTCTAAGAGTTTGGAGGCAAGATGATACAGAGAATAAGGCATGTTTCTGGAGCCAGATGGCAGCATTTAAAATCATGTCCCCTACCGATTCAGTGTGGTCTTGGATAGGATCCATATCAACGCTCTTCCACCTGTGTTCTTTGATGATGAAGCCCTGGTTGGCATTTTTCTCAACCTCATACGAAGTGTGATGCAAGCACAGCTTCAAGCCCCCACTCCCAACTGGAATACCATCCAGATGCTGCAGAGAGATCCTGGAGCTGCCACTTATCCCAAAGTCCATGTACACTGTGGGAGAGCCCCGTTTGTAGAAAGGGGTAAGGGACGGGAGGGGGTATGTTTTGGCCACCTCCTTTCCATTCAGGGCAGGATCTGTTGGCCTCTCCCCAATGTTCATCTCTGTCTCTCTCAGTGTCTTTGCAAGCAATTAAAGGATGCTGTCCACTTCATCTCGACAGGGCATCACAATACACTCAACACTCCAGCATCTAACTAACGGGGGACATCACAACATACTCGATGTTCCAACACTGACAAATGAGGTAGGCTCCAGAACCCAACTGGAATGCTCTAAGTTGGGTAGATGAGCACATTTCTTGAAATCTACATGTTTCAATGCCTGCAATTGAGTCAGACAACCCCGGCATCCATTTGTCAGCTAAAACCTGCAACCGAGAGGAAAGACAGAGAATGTTTTGCTCAATTTAGAGTCTACTTGAAATTAATGGAGAATAAATGTTCCAAATTCAAACCTTTCAAGGGACAATTTCCATTATGCCCAAGCTCAGCTTCATTTCTGATCCACTGTTGCAAGGAGTAACAGCTGTTAGGGGCACTATAACTGCAAGCAAACCACTGAGGCCATAAACTTTAAAAAGAAAACTCTCCTTCTGATGGTCACCGGGAGAAAAGAGAAGTGAATGGCACATTTGATGAAATCTGACCACAACTGCAAAGGCCTTCCAAATCCTCAAAGCTGTACTAAAGGTCATTATGTGGAGATGCCAATCCACCAAACTACTCCCCTTCACTCTCCTTCTGTGGGCGAGGCAAGCTTGATGAAGCAGATGAGCAGTGAGGGAGTGGGAAGGAGGACACCATCCCGACATGTGGTGTGCGGCAGAATAAACAGGGACAGTGAGGACAGGTTAGAGGAGACCTCCTTCAAACTGTCCACCTTTCCGTTGTCTGGCTCCTATGTCCAGCACAGCCCTGGACTTGGACCACATGAGTAATCAAGCTCACACACCCCTTCACACAAGTCTACAACCCAGAAAGTGAGGCAGAGGGGGTGTAAAAACTTGTACAAAAAAGAGTTCCCTTTATTGATGACAGCTGCTGAAACACCCAAGGAAATTCTGCATCAGTGTATCCTAGAGAATGTCTGCGTCCTTAGAGACCACTCTACTGAGGTGTCCACAGGCCAAGGTGGACAGGAGGACAGCAGACAGGAAATGAGAGCAACGGCCCAGGCAGGAAATGAGGCAAGGCTGGAGTCGGGGTGGGGGTGTATAAAGACTGCCAGGATCTGGAAATAGACCATCAGATGTGGGGGGATGGTTTCTGGTCTCAGTGATGGTGCTCCATGGTGTCTTTACTGATAATGGGCTATTCTATAGGAGGAAGAGAGACAGACCCTCCTAATCTACTGCCTCCACAATTCCCTCCCAGACCAACAGAATCAAACATGACCTATTGGTCTCCTAACAATGCATGCCACATGTCCTGCCTCTAATTCAGGGATTACCATACACACAGACAGTGCAGTGTCACAGGTGAGACAGAGTCAGCTGTGTCCAAGGTGATCAAAAGTCAAGTAAGATAAAGACTAAAATTTTCTGTTGGATTTTGCAACATGGAGCACATTGGCTACCTTAAGAAGGACGTTTTGGTGAAGTGGTGGAAATACAGAGGAGGTAGAAGCCATCTAGGGAGCACAGAGGACAGAATGGGAGGAAAGAAAGGATGGAATATATTGATGACTCCTCCAAAAAGTTTGGCAGCAATGAATCTGCCTGAGGACAGGGACCGTAACTTTTCATCTCTATGTTACTATCAAAGTACCAAGCACATGATATGAGGTATATAAATGTTTGGTGGATCAATAGATGAATGCCTTTCTGGGGAGGCTCAGAATAGGAAGAGATCAAAACCAGGTGTGCAGGCTGGAAGGGCATGAGACTGAGTAGAAATGTGTGCCTCGGGGAGAAAGCCCTGGAGATAGTTACAGTTCCAAAGGCGGTGTATGTAGGAGCAGGGAAGAAATGGGGCATCTGACCCAAAAGAAACAGCAAACCTGTCTCACTGCATGGAAGGTGAGGCCAGATGTGTAGATTGAGTCTAGACTGGAGAGACTCACTGCCACACTCAAACTCTTCTACTAAATTCAAGAGGTCAGAGGGAAATATCGAAGTCCTGTGAGCAGAAAATGTCATGGTGGGTGGAACACAGGCCACTCTAATGAGAATATGAAGCGCAAGATGGGAAAATGCAGAGAAGACCCAGAGTTTCTTGGAGTTGAGGCAGAAGGAGCTCAGCTAAGGACATGTGGATGGAGGCTGGATGGAGTGAGCCATGCTTCATCAACCAACGGAAGCTTCCTGAAGGAGGCTCATTCTTGGTAAATTAGCCTCAGAAACTTACAACCCTGATATTTAGCATTCAATGTCTTGCTGGGTGATAAGGGGAAAAACTAAGACATAAGATCCTGTTGAATATAGCCTCCCCCAAAACTCAGCATCAAGAAAGAAACAGCACATGTCTAGGGTAAGAGTGGTGTGAAAATGCAGAGAACAGGCATTGCTGTCCAGGGAGGGCGGGTTTTACCAGCTCAGTAAATGAGATCCAGTGGGACACAGCCCCTGGGAGGGTAGATGAACATCTAGAAGAAGTCTCTGGCAGCTCCTGCCAGGAGAACAGGAAGGATTAGCGCATCTACAGAGAACCCACTATGGAGGGAGAGGGTCAGATGCTTCACATGTGGGATGTTAGCCTTGAAAAGAGAAAGAGGTCATGATTTCTAACTTCAAGAGAAGATAAAGTTTTACGGTAGGAGAATTAACCAGGCAATGCCACAACCGTAGTCCTTAAGTCCTAATTCATAGCATTCTTCACTCACAAGGCAGAAAGTGTGGGTACAGAGGTGCTTGATAAAAGCTGGATGGAAAATAAATCAACATTAGTTTTTTAAAAATTGGATGGATGCATGCATGACCAACCACATCCACCATCCCATAACTCAGAGGCTTTTATGAGGCGATCCTGCCATTAGGTCATCCGATGTCTGACTCAAGCCAGTTGACTGAGTTCACTGGTCGGCAATGCTAAAGCCCCTCGCCTGGCTGAGAACCACTTCTGGACCCCAGGGCTAAGTGTGTGCTTTGACCCTCTGCTCTGTGGGACTTTCTCTGTTCATAGGTCCCACTTGGGCTCACAGTCAACACACAAGATATTACTGAATTGGAATGGCCCAAAGAACACAAAATAGATTTTAAAGTCCACCTCATTTTTCTATCACACATTTAGCTAAAAAGAGCAAACAATGTACAGATGTAACCATCTGATTTTGCAAGATTGTGGGTCCTAAGAATGAGGTACACCAAAGAACCAACTTCCGCTCCCAGAGGGTCAGTGGGGGGCCCAACAAGGAGCCACACTAGCAATGAAATAGAAAGAGCCCCATTTTCAAAGCCTGATTGGAAATGGATCTCCAGAGGGTGTCCCCCTCTGCCCGCTGCAGAATATTTTAAAGTGTGAATTACTATCTACTGAGATTCTGATTTCAGTATCATTGACTGAGTCAGCTGATGGAAATTCACGGAGAGTTATTGTCTTTTCCAGAGCTTTTTCCACATAAGAAATTCAGGGGGAAGGTCCTCTTGCACAAACATGGTGTCTCACACTACATAAACTCATTCAGGTCAGGCAGAGGGTGAAGTGCAGACTTGGGTAACAAGGAGCCCCTCGTGGGCACAAGCAGCGGGGAATGGCCCTGGGGTTGCCATCTGACACTGGGCCTGAGGCACCACCTCCCGATGACAGAGACAAACACAGAAGTCTTGCTGTCTGCTCGCAATGCTCGGTGCGCCCTCCCAGGTAACAGTTCTGGAATCCTCTCTCTGGGTCAGTGGACAAAACGGCCGCCAAGGGCCCCTGAGCCCCTGCACTCCTGGTGTCCATGCAGAGCCAGTCATTAACAGGTGTGCACCAGCAGGGGTCGTCAGAGGGCTGGTGGGGACCCATGGGGGGCTTCCCTGAACACCCCCAGATCTATGCCTCAAACTACTCTGCTTGTCCCTGCAGAAAATTCTGATTAAACTTCACTTTAAAAAAGAAAGGGGTTTTTATTTTATTTATTTATTTATGTATTTATTTATTTATTTATTTATTTATTTTTAAAGATTTTATTTATTTATCTGAGAGAATGGGAGACAGAGAGCATGAGGGGAAGGGTCAGAAGGAGAAGCAGACCCCCTGCTGAGCCAGGGAGCCCGATGTGGGACTCGATTCCGGGACTCCAGAATCATGACCTGAGCCGAAGGCAGTTGCTTAACCAACTGAGGCACCCAGGTGCCCCAGAAAGGGGTTTTTAGAAGGAAACGACAAAAGATACTGGGCACAGTGGGAGGGGTGGAAAGCCAAGGAGCCTAGAATGGCCACCCTTGGCCACTCACAAGCCTCTTCCTCCCACCCTCTCAGCTAAGACATGTGGCCAAGGAGGGAAATGCAGGTGATGATCTCCATCCTTTCCAGCTTTCAAAAATTCCCTGTGACCATGCTCCTCTCTAAAATGGAAATACAATTCCTTTGTCAACTGTAAGTGTGGGTTAAAAGGCACCATGTTTTTCCAGAAAAAGCAATTCTCAATCACTTTGGAGGAGTGCCTATAGCTTAAGGGCCACCTTCTCTCCCCACAAAGCATTGGCTTCTCCATCAGGGAAGGTGTCAGCAGCCCCCACCCCCCAGCCCCCAACCCCCAGGGCCCGGATGCTGTGCATCTCCCGTGGGGACAAACCAACATGTCCATGGCTTCTGGGCTTTGGGGACTGGTATCACCTTCCCACTGATGTGCTCGTCTAGCAAATTCAGAGTCTCGTTTTTCGTAAAGATCTATAGGATCAGGATCTTCCGGAATTATTTTCCAAAAGAAATTAGTATGGAAATAAATGCTCTTCCTGCTGTAACTTTATCAACTTTGATTCTGAAGCAGGTGGTAATCAGTTTGTATTTATTTTAGGAGAACAGCTTGGACTGGATGCTATTTTCTAAGTACCTTGTACCCTCCGAGGAGACGTGTTCAACTTCAATGTGGTGATGATATGATTTACCTAGAAGAGCCACCTCTCCTACTTTGCCTGACTGGAAATTCAACAAAACTTGATGTGCCGCTCGCTAGGGAAATCCCCAAGCATGATGTTTGCAAGCACACAAAACCCAGGTTCCCCACTGTATCTTCATGGTATTTTCCTCTGTCGCACCTCTCACAACTATAATTAAACTATGGCTTATATAATTACTTGATTAATGTCTGTCTTTCCCACCAGATGAAGGTCTGTTATACCAGGGACCTATCTGTCTCTTCAATCCCATTATCCTCGAGCCGATGAGCACAGTGTCTGACGTCGAGGATACATTCAGTGAATAGCTGGTGAATGAATGAATCGATAAATCAACTAATTGATGTTCTACAGTAACATCTATTTTCTATTTGTTTGGGGCATTCCGTTTTGAAGAAAACTGCTGGAGCTTCCAGAAAGAACTGGAAGAAGCCAGGCCCCCTCTCTTTGGCACAGTCATGTTTATCAGAACAGGATCCCAATGGATTCCTCTTACAGCCCAGTGTGTTTGGGTCCCACAGCCAATGGACCCCTACGAGGCCCAGGACTGTGAGCCCCAGACTCATCCTGGCCAACACACCCTGCTCCCTGGTCCTCTGTGTGGGCTGGGAGGTGTGCTGGCCGGCCTGGGCCGGCACCCAACGACTGACTCTGAATTGCCCAGGCCCCCTGCCGCCTCCCTCCACAGAGAACGCGTGCGGTGCACACCCACCGAGGCTGTGTGCTCGCTCCTGGTTACAGAACAGTGGAGAGGTCACCTGTTTGTGTGGGGATTATAAGATTTACAGCTTAGCAACTGAAAAATGCAGAAAGACCTTCTGTTACCGAAATAGAAAATAAAATGCTAATTTCTTTCCTCAAAAGAGAAAAGGTTGTTTCCCAGAGATCTCAACACCAGGGAAAGTATTACCTTTGAATGAGTTGGAAACTGCTCTCCATCCTCCGAGTATTGGCAGGTAATTCGCCCACATGTGATGCCTTAGTCTTGAAAGGCACACAGGGAATGCTCTTCAGCTTTGGCAAGACGGATGCCTGCAAATGCGAGCTGATTGTCCCTGAACACCCCCCACGTGCCCCGGAGGCGGCAGGAAGAGCTCAAAAGCAGGGATCTGGTACTATCTGTGCTGCATGGAGGAAACCCCCACTGCAGGGCCCCAGAGCAGGCAGGGTCCTCCTCCTGTCACCGCGCACCTGCTTCTTATGCCCTTCCTTGTTTGTGCCCTCCCATCACTGCTCCCCGCACATGTACCCCCACCTCCCGGAGGGACCCCCGCTGTCCGGTCAACAGGAACCGCAGGGACGACAGAAAGCCTTGGGCCGTGCTCCCCTCTCTGCAGAGCTGACAGATCATGCCGGCCCCTCCCCACATGCCACTTGCACTCACCCAGCTGCTGAGGACGTGTGATTCCATAATGCTCGTAAAGAGAAAAATACGTCCTCGGCAAGAACGACACTTAATATTCACAAGTAAGAAAGCACAGCACTCATAGCACAACAGTATGGAGAACTTACTAACAGGAGGTTAATAACCATAAAATACGATGACCCATTTTCCTGTGGGACCAAGGAAACGATTTCAACTGTTCACCAGCCGGAGCCTGTTCCTGGAAGACGCGTGGACGGAGCCGAGGATCACACTCCTCACGCGGGCACCAGAGTGTGTCACGGGCATGGGCCTCGAGCCGGGCTGTGCCTGGGGCACGAGTTTGGGGGTTTTCAAATTTTACTGACACTGCAACACAGATAAGACACGAATACGCAACAGATAGGACAATGGTAATAGGTTATCATAAAGTCAACATCAACGATGGAGTTCTGTGGAATTACATTTCCAGGTTTCTAAGTATTTTCCACAAGCCCAAGAAAGCACCCTGAGGATGGCCTGGGCCCCTTGCCCGCCCTCCCTACGCTTCCTCTCTGGCACCCGGCAGCCCCGACCCCACTGTGCCAGGATGGTGAGTTCTTTCATCAGTGCCAAGTCTTGTCTTTCCAGCCACATAGCGGTGAGTCTATTCTGTGCACCCCACATGTGGAAAAAAGTTACCATAATTAAGGTGAAATACAGCAACAAAGATGACTGATTCTTCACAAACCTGCTCGGATGCTCTTTCCCAAATGATTGATGTGGTCGTCTGGGAAGCCACGGTCCTGCCCTTACTGCAGGTGGATGGTGGCCCGGGGTTGGCGGGGGGGGGGGGCGCTTGGCGCTCGAGTGGAGGCTGGCTGGGCACGAAGGAGAGTGATGCCCGCGTCCACAATGCATGCATGTGAGTTATGGAGGCTGAGCTGGCCAGGCTTTAAATCCCTCTGAAGGTCATTCCAGAAAGACAAATTCAAAACCCTCCTAGCTGTAAGGGCTCCAGGACATTTGATGAGTATAGTCTTGTTCTGTCCAGCGTCAGGAGGAAACAGTGGGCTGAAGCCTTGTCTGCACTCACACACAGAGCTCTCTCTCTCTCTCTCTCTCTCTCACACACACACACGTGCACACACGCCAAAGAGAACTTCAAATCAAAGTTGCTTCCCAAATGGATTCCTGCAATACTCTGGGTGAGAGTGTGCAGCAATTTTAGGGGGAGGTCACCAGGAGCTCCCCATCTGGTACTGCCTCGCTCTACCGGAAGCCCCTGTTCCTACGAGCCAAGGCAGATTGATGGGGCCCAGCCTTCAGCAGTGGGGAGCCTCATGGTGGCTTGGAGAACATTTCTCATCGCACCAAACAAACTCCAGGGTGAGCAGGCCCTTTATTTTATTTATTTATTTTTTAAAGATTTTATTTATTTATTAGAGAGCGAGCGAGAGAGAAACAGTGTGAGAGGGGAGAGGGTCAGAGGGAGAAGCAGGCTCCCCGCGGAGCAGGGAGCCCGATGTGGGACTCGATCCCAGGACCCTGGGATCATACCTGAGCCGAAGGCAGACGCTTAACCGACTGAGCCACCCAGGCACCCCTGAGCAGGCCCTTTAAACAGGGCTTGGCTGGAAGTCCAAGACCCGGGAGTTGCTGGCTGGCCCCTCTGCCCTCTGCCCCGGGAGCACAGTCCACGAGCGGGCACAGCCGTCCCAACACAGCATGGGAGCAGAGTCTCACAAAACCCACAGGGTGAGCGGATGTTACGTCATGAACTCAAAGGCCTGCCGGAGTAGCCATAGAGCGTTCTGCCAGGAGATGATGAAACAGGAGGCCCCCGGGCCTTCTACAAGCCCTGGTCTACTGCCTTGCGCCCCACACGGGCGTCTGCGGCCCAGGCGGGGGTCAGGAGCGCAGGGGCCCCAAGCAAGCCAGGCCCGGCGTGGCCAGGGTCCCGGGGTCAGGGAGAGCCAGGGTCTGAGGCTGGGGGCGCTCTGAGGTGGGAGCAGGGGGACGGTGGGCGTGCTGGGCCCCAGCCTCAGAGGTGGGCTGCGGGCCCGGTCAGGTGTCGGGCTCCCCCAGCGGTAGCCGCGCACGAAGGTTGCAACGCAGGGCGCGGTGGCCCCACGAGGTCCTGGGCCCCTGATAATGACATGGAGCCAGCCGACTTCCCCGGGCTTGCTGCTGAGGGGGCGCGGCCGGCAGGAGGCCAGGAGCGCGGGGCTGGGTGCAGGGGTGCAGAGAGCCCAGATGAGCTGCAGGGCAGCCGTCAGGCACCTTCCCAGGAGGCGGCAGTGACGAGGACAAGGGGCTGCTCTGCGTTTGCCCCAGCATCCCCTAAGTCTTCAGGTCTAAAGAGCAACAAACCACCTTCTGTCTCATTTCTCCCCCAGAGAATTTCCTTTACTGGAAAAGGTTGACGAGTCTGCTGGATACATGTAGTTAAATGGTGAGGCCTCCAAGGGGAAAAGCCAGGCCCTGAGATCCACCACAGGTGCGGCCTCCTCACTCATCCCCCACGTGCACACGCAGGTGCACACACACAACACACATATGCATGCAACGCCCACATGCATGCACACATGCACATACACACAACACAGACACACACAACACACGTAAGGGAACACACACACAACACAACATCCACACAGTACAGCACACAATACGATACACACTCACACACACACACGCACACACACACGACCGTGTTCTGGAACCACGAGGAAACTCAAAAGAAAACACATTACTCCCAGCGACATCTGCGGGCCCCTTCCCCGGGAGGAGAGGAACCCCTGCCCTAAGTGTGGGCTGCTGGGTGACTTCCTCCCAAGAGCCTGCGAGGGAGGGGAGAGCAGCCTGGGAGGGCCTGGTGGACGTGGCCTCGGCTAGGGGGCGGAGGTCAGCATCAGACCGGCCGGTGGCGTGGACAGGGCGGCCCGTGGCTATGATGTGGTGAGAGAGCACTTTGCTCTGCTCTTCCTTCTAAAAACACGTCATCCCGGCTCGACCGTGGAGGGGCTGTGTCCAGACTGCTCGACGGAGCCCTCAAACTGTCAAGGTTGTCACAAGGTCATCACAGACAAAGGAAGACAGAAACTGTCACGGCCAAGAGGAGCCTCAGGATATGCGCTAAGTGGGAGGGGACGCCCGGGGCCGCATCTTGGGACAGGAAACGGACACAAGGCGAAACTAAGAAGAAGGCGTGCACTTTCATCACTCCTAATGCATCCGTGCGGTGGGCCCATCGTGACGCATGGCCGTAGCGGGTCCAACTCAGCGTCGGGGACACGGAGCATGCATGTGCTGGAACACTCCGTGTATCTTTGCAGCTTGTCTGTAGATCTACAACTGCACTGAAATAAAAAGTTTATAAAAATTACAATATGATGGTGACCAAGTTTGCCATGGATGCCGCTGGAAGGGCTGCGTGCGTCCAGCGTGCAGACCCTGCAGACCCTGCGTCCTCCACCTCCGGGCTCAGGCTGCGATGCAGATGCACAGGGCCTGCAGGCCTCATCCGCTTGCTCATACACCCCCTGGAATTTGCACGGTGACGTGTTTGTTGTAAGTTCAAATAGTGGAATAGGATGTAAGTTCTGACATATTGTAAATATTACTCTTGTAAAATAAAACCGTGTCATCATTATTCAGGGCATCCAACGGGATCTCAGTAGTGAGGCATTCAGTACCCAGGGTCACACTGCAAACATTCACGGACAGGCCCTTTAATAGCTGAAAGTCTTACATACTCCTCTCTTCTTCCACTTAAACCTGTATTTCCGAGGCCCTTCTCCCACAGAATTTTGTCCCAAAGGGATCGATATTTACACTTGAGATTCTGTTATTCATCTTCCTAATCACACTTCTCTGCTCAGGAATATTGATACGAAATACAGAGCTACTCTTTATTACCAGTGACCATGGACTCTAAGTGTTAAAAATAATCTTCTTCTGGATTGGAGTTTTCTACATTAGTACTAGCATAACAAATCAAAACAACATAAACGTTATCTGATTTCGATAGACACATATTAAGCGTAAAAATAAAATGTTAGTAGAAGTGCATCATTTGATGAAATGGATGGGCTGGTTTTTCCAAACGGTTCATTTATCCTGCAGTGATTCCATTACTTATTGCTGGATTGGGATTGGGGTCAAGGATGGATTCTATTTCCATTTATTTCTTGTAGATGTATGAACCGAGGAAGCTTCCCCTAACGTGTGTCGATGAAAACGGAGTTTTGTGATGGGTCTGACACGCACAGCTGTGAACTTCTTCCAGGGTACGTGCAGAGCCATCATGTGGCTGAGCTGTAATCATCCACCCGGTTAACTACTAGACCAGGCCTTTGTTCAGTTCTGTCTTGAAACCCAGGTACTGGGTACTGGGAGCAGTAGACTTGCATGATGAGCCCGGCTCACTTTTGTTTGTTTCCCCAACACAATCAGCAAGATC
Source organism: Leptonychotes weddellii (assembly GCF_054177405.1). Lineage (NCBI taxonomy): Eukaryota > Metazoa > Chordata > Mammalia > Carnivora > Phocidae > Leptonychotes > Leptonychotes weddellii. The sequence goes on from NC_138374.1 coordinate 2,035,596, forward strand.
TCTGGTTACCCCAACTGCTGCTGGTCTTCATACCTGGGCGTGCCGAGGTGCGACCAGAGGGCAAGGGTCTTTACCTGCCTTCACTGTGCAAGTGGGGAGCAGGGCAGGCGTGGCAGGGAACAGCAGGGCATCAGGCGGAGGCCAGCCTGGTCAAGTTTAGGAAGGGTAGGAGTAGAGTATATAGAGTATATGATTTCCCCAAAGTGTCTCATGTTCATAGACACGCTCCTGAACAGTCTGCCTGAGCCCCAGAAGCACACAGACACTAAGAATTCATGGACCGCAGGAGCATAATGCCCTCAGGAGTACATGGACTCCAGGGACAGAAGGACCCAGGAGCACTCAGACCCTTGGAGTACAGGGACCCAGGAGCACACTGTCAGTGGGCTGAGCTGCTGTTTTGCAGGAAGCTAACACCTCCCAAGGCCTTCAGTGAACTTTCCTGCAGTGCCATTTGTGGGGTGAGCCCCCAGGAGCCTGCATCTACGCCATCGGGAAGAAAAGCAACTGGCTCTTCCATTCTGACCTGGGATGCCCAGCTCTCAAGTGGCTGGACACTCCCGGACAAGTCCTGGTGGCTACAGCTGTTCAGCGGTGGGAGGCGGGCCCTGAGGCTGAGCGTGAAGGAGGCCGCTCGCCGGGCGGACATAACACCCCTTAGCAGCCAGCGTCCCGGTCGGTGTGTTCATGGGCATGGGCATGGCATCCCCTGGCCTCGCCCAACTCTGCGGAAAGTGATGCCGGGAGGCGCCCCCACTCTGGGACAATACTACCTTGGGAGAGATCAGCCCCTCCAAGATCAGGCAGCACAGCTCGCCTGGGAGCCAGCCCGTCCTCAGCCCCCGTCAAAGCACCGGTCCTCATGTCTCCCAGCTGCCCAGGCGTAGACCTGAATGTGCCTCCCTCATTTCTCCACGCCGAGGGGGCCGCCCTGAGGCTGTCCACTGCCACTCCACAAAGTGCTCTCCCAGAAGCCAAGGTGACCGTCACATGTCGGCTTCCCTCTGCCGCCCGAAGAGAGGAGGGTGATTCGGCCTCCAGAGCAAAATGAGGGCAGGCTCCTGAGGAAGTAAGGCCATGGCCCAGAAAGAGGGCGAAGGAATTCCAGAGAATTCCTGACCGCAAGGAGCCATGACATCTCTGGGCACATCTGGAGCTGCAGAGGTCAGGAAGGAAAGAACCTATCATCTCTGGATCTCCAGAACATTCTCCCACAGGCCCTATGCTGCAGGCAAGGCCAGGGGTCAGGACGGCCTGGGACTCACAGCCCAGGGGGCCAAGCAAGGAAGGAGGTGGGGAAAGTGTGGAGCCTCCATGGAGGGGTGTGAGGCTGGTTCCGATGGTCCCAGGGCGCGTTGGGGGCAGAGCAGGAAACGTTCCCACCCTGAGTCCAGGACTCCGGTCCCAGCTCTGAGCTGAAGGCGAATCACCGAACCCCTCCAAGCCTAGAGCCTAGTGTGATCGTCCGTGAACGGCAGGGCCTCCCATGTGGCCTTCTTCAGCAGGGAACCCCCTCAGGTGGGTGTGCAGATGCACGGTCAGAGGTGCGCCCTTCTGGCACTGGCCGGGGGTCATCTGCCCCGGGCTCCCCATGGCTGACATGCTCACACAAGTATCTCCAGCACCCGGTTCTCGCCGGGAGCAGGCCCTGGTCCGCCTGGAGGACGCAGCTAAGAAGAGCACAGCAGAGTCACATGCAGCCCCTGCTCTGGGCAGAGGCTCTAGCGTGGACTGGCCAGTCCCAGGCCCCGGGGCAAACGCCTTCTGCAGGCCCTGGAGGTGGGGCCCAGGGGCGGCCGCACCCCGAGCTGCTGTGGCGCCCAGCTCCGGAGGATGGCCCCCACCCACTCCCCACCGGAGGAGGCCGTGCTGGGCCCCCTAGGACACTCCCACGGGACAAGCCTTGGATTTCAGCTGGCCACACAGACGGCTCCAAGAGCAAGTGTTCTCAACGCCTAGGGCTCGGCTCCCCCTCACTTAGTGCGGCGAAATAATTAGCACATAATTACAGTTTATGGTCAGTAGTTTTGCTTCTGAAATAAAAGGCTGGCATGGTGCTGACTTCCTGTGGCAGAGAAGCAGACACGGTCTCATCTGCCAGGACCGTGCCTGACACACACAAGATGCGTGGCCGTGTCCAGCTGGAGGACAGTCCCCTCACGGGCCCTGGGGCAACGCAGCCCGGCTGGCCTTCTCCGGGGGGATGATGGGTCCTCGAGCATCACGTACCACCACTGAGAGCCGTCGCACAGACCTTGGGGACTCGCTGCACGTGCATGGCTCTGGATCCTGGACCGTCTTCCCAGGCTGGTAAGTAATAGCAGCCCGGGGTTCATGAAGTCCTATAAGCTTATTTGTGCAATTTGAAGTAGCAGAACACTGCATTGCATTTTCCATTTTAGTCAAGCTCCAAATCCCATAACTGCCACTTTAAAAACTGCAGAGGCTTTGTGATACTGCCTCAAAGAACCAAAGAACAATTACGGGCAAAAAAACAAAACAAAACAAAAAAGCAAAAAATAATGTTATGCGTATCGGTCCCTTGCTACAGAGGTCTCTTAGAAAGAGGGGCGGGAGGTACACGAGGAGCAGCGTTGGTTCTATTTCCTTTGTCTGGTGTCCGCGTCTCCGACACACTTTGCAGCCCTCCGTCTGTGCCGTCAACACGGGTCTGGACTGCTAACCACGCTGGGTGCCATGCAAGCCTCCCTTGGAGTGGAACATCATAATTAAAATTCACAGCAGATGCTACTGAAAACATGTAATCTATGCGCAGAGGAAAAACAGGGAAACAAAGAAATATACCAGGCCTGGTAAATTGCTAAAGAAAATTTCAAATAACCAAACAAACACGCACAGTAAAGGAACAGTGGCATGGAATCACTCTATCAATAGGATAAAAGCTCCATCTTCAGGGACACGCCAGGCCCCTCCCTGCACACCCCCCTCTGCTCGGCCTGGTGGGACACGGGGCCCCATGGAGGCGGTGTGTGCTCCTCCTTCTTCAGTCCTGCAGGGGACTGCTCTTTGCTCTTTGGCCAACCATCAGTCTGAATTCTAGAAGAAAATGCAAAGATCTGGAGTTTTCCTCTTCCCCTCGGCCATCTGATGGTGGACACGTCACCTCCCTGACTCCCAAGAATGTGAGTCCTGCATTCACAGGGAGGACACCCCGAGCCCGGCAGTGTCCCAAGGCCTTTCTGCTGGAAGACTCCGCTGATAGGCTCCCCCTGCACAGCCCTCCCCACCCCCACCCTCCCCAGGTCCTCACCGCTTGGCAGCGACACCTGATAAATCAGCTCAGGCGGCTAGTGCCAGGGGCACGGGGAGGGGGAGGCAGCGGGGAGCACAGCCCAGAGGACCCCTGCAGTCCATCCATCAGCAGGCGTGATCCGGCCTTGGGGCTCCGTCATCCATACGGGACTGTCCTCAAGGGCAGCACGCCCACCTCCAGCAGCGTTGGCGCTGCCCCACTGCGGGCCTTCACCTCCATCCCCCGGGTAAGCAGTTTGACGCCTCGTGCGTGTCCCGAGGGTGGAGGCCAGAGGAATAAAAACCAGGGGTGCCAAAATCATGCTCAACCCTTCCAGAAACAAGCTCTGACTATTCTAACAGCTTTGACATAGTGTTTAGATAAGTGCATTTGTTTGGCTGAAGGGTAGCCCCTAAAATCTGCAAGCATCTATCCAAATAGATGCTCTGAGATCGCTTTATCAGGAAGCCTCCCTGTCCATGCCGGAGATGGAAAGAGCAGCTCCTCACCCTTGCACCCACCCACTGCCCACCCTGCTGCAGACCCTCCCTGGCATCTGGCACAGGATTTGCTGACGGCCAGCAGTCTGTGGGTCCACGTCCGCCAGGCTTCCGTCAGGCCTGTGGCTGGGCCCTCAGCACCCAGAAGAGTGCTTAATAAACATCCACTGAGCAAAGGTCCAGATCCCCTCACTTCTCGGCATTTCAAGACACGCACATGTTTTCTAGACTATGACAGTAACCCGGGCACGATTCTGAAGATCCAGTGGGTCACTGACTAGCCCCTGGCTCGAGTCCCAGGCACCAACCTCCCTTTAAAGCTCACTGGAGCGGGCTGCCAGTGGCCAAGTCCCACCCAGACTCCCGGGGCTTGCAGAACGCCACGACCGAGCACAGGCTCATGACCACAGCTGGGCTCTTGCCCCAACAGCCAGTCGGGCTCCCCAGACGCCTTGGCGTCCAACCGACCCTCCGGCTGGCGGAGAGAAAAGGATTTTCCTCAAGCCAATCATGGTATCGGCTCTCGCTGCAGGTTCAAATAGCTCTCCTCCCTTCAAAAGGCACCATTGTTTATCACCAGCTCCTACTGCATGCAAATGTGTCTGTAAATAGAGATACAGTTGTGGAGGGTAATTGAAATTTCAAAATATTAAGAACTTAGAGTTTTAGGGATTTGGTTTTATAATAGAAATAAATAAAGGCTTGCCATATTGGCAAATAAAAGCTGACAGTTAAGAAATTAGATTTGCATACCAAGTATTTTATATTATGAATTAACTGGCAGCAAACTCTGCTCTCAGCCAGCCCATGACTGGAGGGGCAGGTATTGACCCAGAAGACTTTCTACACAACGTGGCCACTGAGTTTGGAAGCCGGCCCGCGGGGAGCCCCGGGTGCCCACAGGAGAACGCAGGCTGAGCAGCCGGCCTCTGCGGCAACACAGAGGCATTTTCCTGCGGTTGGTTTTCACCGAAGGGCCTCTGACGACACTGGAAGGTGAGGACTGCAGGGGTGTGCCCCACGCTCCGTGCTGGGAGACACCCTCGGTGAACCGGGCCACACGACGCCCAAACCTGAGCCCTGTCAGAGCGACACAGCCCACGAGAGCAAATGCAGAGCTGGAACTGAGTGAGCAGAACACAGCCCAGGAAACTGGCATGATTCGAAAATACCCAAGTGCCTGCTTATGTCTTAAAGACCCATGTGCCCTTGGTCGGCCCCCTCTCCACGCCGCCCCCCCCGCCGGGGCAGCTGCTCTGGGCCACAGTCACCTGGAGAAAGCTCTGCTTGGTCCCTGCAGCTCCAGGACACAATGGTGGGCTCCAGCCGTGGTCAGCAATGGTCGAGTGACAAGTGACAAATGAAGCTGGTCCCCATCCCCCATTTCCTCTCAAGCACAGAATAGAGTCAACGCGGCTTCCTGGAACAATGCCAGGGGGCGCCACTCACAAGGGATCCAGCATGAAGGGCCCCACCTGGAAGTGACCCACGTGGACATATGGCCAGGGATGTCCTTGGGGGTGAGGTGGGGATGGCGAAAACAGGCAGGTCCAGCAGAAGGCGGGGGAGAAAGTCTAAGGACATCACAAAATGTGTCCTTGTCACAGAAGCAGCAGCTTGTCAAATGAACCATGTGACATGGTGTTTGCATGTAGTCACGACACACGGCTCCGTGGGAGAGAGGAGCCTTCAGACGACTCCCCTGTTCAGACAGCACGAGATGGGGATGCAGTGACCCAGCTCCCACTGTTCCCGGTCTTCCCCAGCAGGCTCTCGTGGTTCATGGAGCGTGGACTGAGCTCCTGAGCAGAGGACAGGGGTGGACACGTCAGGTGCGCGGGTGCTCCCGGGTACCCGGCAGCTCACGAGGTGCTCCTGCCTGGGCCAGCTGGGACTGCGGAGGCAGCCGCACGCCCCACACAAAGTAAGTGCTCGTCTGCCATGAAGCCGGCTTCTCCCCAGCGTGGCCAGTTAGACACGGCCTCTCCCCAGTGGCCTGGGCTCCGACGCCATCTGGAAAGAGTCGAGCAGGACTGGGCGGCAGAACAGAAGCAATGGGCTCCATCTTATAAAATGATGTCTTATGACTTTGCGGGATGATCACTGTGTGTCGGGAAGCAGTCTAGAGGCCCCAAAGCCACCAGCGATCAGACCAGACCAAACCCCTGTGGTCACGAAGGTCACTCTTAGCGGGGGAGACAGATGGCCCACCATGAATGTGCCCAATGCAGGAAGTGCCGTGGGGATATGCTCGACCAGAGCTGTCTGCACACACGGGGGTGCACGGAAGAACATCTGGCCCGGGGAGGGCTCGCTCTGGCCAGCAGCCCGAGCCACCAAGCACTCCAAACAACCCCAGACAAAGAAGAAAATCCCCAGCAACCTGCGTGACGTCCTGGTCTGGTGACATTCCGGTCGCACCCGGATCCTCCTCGGGAGGCCGAAGGAGGGACACTTTCACGGAGAAATGAGGGTGGAGACGTGCCCTGACCCACGATAGCCATGGTTTTTCAACCAGGAGATGGCAGAACAAATTCCAGAGGCGCACACGTGCTTTGTCCTGATGGCACGCACTTCTCACTGGGTGCTGCGGGCTCACTGGTCCCCGTCATTCTGCGCACAAGGAGATGAGGAACCCTCCTGGTACCACGGCACAGAGGAGGTGGTGTCCCTGAACAGAGCCATGGAAAGAAGAAGGCTTTGTGGAATGTCAGGGGACAAGAGAGGCAGGGCACCGATCTGGGGTAGGGTGGGGGCAATGGAAGGGAAGGGCCCCCGCGGGGAGCAGCTCAGAACGAGAACCTCAGGCACAGATGCCCAGGAGCCTTCTGAGACTGGGGACAAAATAAGGAATAAAACTTCACAGAGAACTGAGTGGCAAGAATAATGAAAAGGAGCCTCCGAGAGTGCAGTTGTTCTCCGCTCCTCCTGCCTGACTCAGAATTCCTTAAATTCTCATCCCGATCCTTCACCAAGCAGAAGTTCATATTCATAATATTAATCACCTGTTAACTTACTGCGAGGCAATTAAGATAGTTGATTATCACTGCTTAACACATATTCAAAATATTTGGCCGACACCAAAATAGCCTGGGTAATTTCTCTCCATCTAATTACCTGTGAACGCGGCCTGGGACGCACTCCCGTTAACACAGAAGCTCTCAGTCCCTCCAAGTAAAGCTGAGGCATCATGGAAGCACTTTGCGGAAACTGCACGAAGCTAGGATTGTCTCGCTTAGCCACGTGCACTCAAATGGAGAACCTACTTTATTTCTCATGCCCTGAAAAGTTGTCAAAGGTCCTTAATGAAAATATAGCCCCTGAAATTGTTTTATAATAAATCATATTTCAAGAAACAAACTTGAGCCAGAATCTAATCCTAGTATCTCAGAGGGAAAGAAAAGCCATGACTCCTGAGCCCTCTAGAAAACAGGGAAGACACAGGAGACCAAGCTCAGAGGGCATTTCCTCCAAGAAGCCTTCCCGATCCTCCGCAGTCACAAGTAGTCTCCCTAGCCCCATCTTTCTAAGAGAGCGCTGTCTACCCCATAACAGAAAAATGCTTTGGGAAATATACAGGCATAATTCAGAGATATCATAAGTTTTGTTCCAGACCACCACAACAAAGCAAATATTGCAATAAAGCTAGTCAATTGAATTTCTGGTTTCCCAGTGCATATAATCGTTACACTTATGCTATACTGCAGTCTGCTAAGTGTGCAACAGCATTATGTCTATGGACATACCTTAAGCAAAAAATACTTTATTGCTGAAAATACTAACCATCATCTGAGCCTTCAGCTAGTGGTAATAACTGATCGCAGGTCAGAATAACAAATGTAATAATAACGAAAAAGTTTGAAATGTTTCGAGAATTACCCAAGTGTGCACAAATGCTGTTGGAAAGACGGTGCCGGTAGATTTGCCCGACGCGGGGTCGCCGCAAACCTTCAAGGTGTTACAAGCGCAGTGTCCGCAGTGCGCGATAAAGTGAGCTGCACTAAAACAAGGTACGCCTGTAAAGTGCTCTACGAACATTCTTTACGGTTACTGCCAGTGCACCTGTCAC
>NC_138374.1:2043517-2056312 GCF_054177405.1 Leptonychotes weddellii
GGGGCCTGAGTGGTACCCTGCTGCTTTTGGATGAGACTGCGTCAGGATGGAGGAGAGATAGGCTGGCGTGGGAGTGAGGAGGCCCGCACGCTGGTCCCCACCTGAGCCCCGGGCACTGTGACCCTGGGCAAGTCACTGTACCCCCAGTGTAGAGGGCTGCAGGAGACTGTCCCCCAGGGTCCTTCCTGCTCTGGGCTGCAGGGGATCAAAGCAGAGCCCACAGAAGGCATCTGTTACCATAATGTGGGCTGTGTTTACTTTAAAGCAAAGAATAAAGATAATACCAACAGCACCAAACTCCAGGGACAGAGGAGCAGGTGCAAGGGGGGGCCTATGAATATTTACTATTTTTATGCTATTTTTAAAATTAAGTTTTATGCTATTTCCCACAATAAGCATATATTAGTTTTATAATCCTAAGCAACAATTTTTAAAATTCATTCACTGAGGCACAAGACCAGTGACTTCTCTTAAATTTAATTTGTAACTATATTGGCCACAATTTACCAATAAAACTAGGCGAATGTTCAGTCCGCGACTCCGCGTGCATATGGAAGACCACAGGCGCTCTCTGTCGGAACAGGCCTTTTTTTCAGATGCACACCCCGGTGTGCCACTTTTCCTGCCTTCTGCTTCCTGCTTGAAGCTTGTGGGATATGACTGTGAGCATCCCATGCCACCTTCTGCACGCGGCTGGAGGCGGGCAATGAATCTGGACAACGGAGGAGAAGGAAGAGGCAGTCCAGGCAAGTGCAGTTTCTGAAAATGAAGAGCCTGCAAGCTTCTGTTCCTGAATCAGCCCATTACCTGCCGGCATCCACATCTGGGCCTGAAACCTGTTGACTGGTTCAGGGCATGCATCGACCTCCCCAGCATCCCTGGAGGGGACACATCAGAGGCAGAAGAGCAAGCTCCAGAGACCCCCCCCCCAAGAACGGCCCCAGGGCTCCCTCTCCAAGTGTGGGAGCCACTAAGCCACTGTGACCTCACCCCACCACCCCAGCCCACAGATGGTGGGGTCGAGAGACAAATGGCATCAAACCCACCCACCCCATTTGAAAGGGACCTTTCTGAGTCCTGTGGTGGTGTTACCTGTGCAGGAACGTGCCAGTGTTCATCGGCACCCTGCCCACGCCACACACTTGTAGTTTCGAGCAAAAGTGTTGGCAACATGAGCTGCCAGGCTCTCTCGTTATGCCCATTTCATGGGACTGGGATGTTGATTCAAGTGTTATGAAGACCTGTGATCATTTGTTTCACATGACCCATCAGATCTGTGGCAATGGAGAGATTTTGGTCAAAAACATGGTTAGCAATGAAAACACTCTGTTCAGACCAGAAAGCACAACACGCCCTCGGGTAACCACGTTCCCGATTCTCCCCCTCTTACTTAGGTGAAAAATGGGGCTATGTGCCACTTAGTTTTCATTTTATCTAATATATTCTGACTTCACATAAACTGTTGTTGCGAATATGATCATGTAATTGGAGCATCTGTCTCGTTCATTATTTAGCAAATGTGTCCTTTTAGCACCCGTCCAAATGAAATTTGGGAAATTTGGCTAATCACAATTTAACAGATGTTTTGTCCAGTTCTATGCAATCTTAATTTCAACAGACACACATCCCTTCTCTCACTGCCGCTCTAATTGGCGTCTCTGTACGCCTACACAGAACTGCAAAGGTAAGAGCATAATAATTTTATCACATCCAGCCTTGTTCCTGTAGCTTTAATTAATTTAAGTGAAATCCCATCTGACCTTGACAACAGCAATTATTTAAAGCAAGCCTTGACAGTATGTTTCACATAGCACACATTTTTTCAACAATGTATCTCAATAGCCTCCCAGAGCTGACATCTTAAATACTCGACAGCAGAAGTTCGATGCTTTTCCTCGTGGGCTCCGACATAAAAGTACATGCATATGCACAGAAAGAACCAGAGTTTATTTCAATATACAGTAGATGCAAAGGGCAACTGCTCCTTAAAGGAGATGGGGGTGTCCTAATCCTTACCAAGGACAGCAGGGGACCCCTTTAACATTGGGCCGCTATTGCAAAGAGTGCAGGTAAAAGTTTGACACTCCAGTTCCTCCTTGTGCAGGAAAATCAGTTCTCTCTCCTTTGGAATATGATTCCCCAGAGGCTGGGGTTGGCCTCCTCCAAGTGCTGGCTTTTTATCTCAGGTGGTTAAACAAAGGAACACTTCTTATTTTACTTTGAATAAAAGCGAGGGCTTTTTAAAAGAACAAGGTTGAGAGAAATTAACTGGTGGTCCCATCACTATCATGCCAAGAAATGAATGGAAGAGAAATTTTGACTAAGAAATGAGATTATTTTAGCTTCGGGGTGGCCCCTGGCCTGCACTGTCTGCGTATCACACAACCACACCGCCCCTTGTGTGCACACTGGAAGTGTTTCCGATATTTTGCTTGAGGAAGAAACACCTGCTCTCTTGGTTTCCTGATTTTCAACAGGGAAGTGTCTGCTTAGGTCCTCCCTGGTCCCCGACAACCACAGTAACCAGGTGCTGGCCTTAGAGCCCCATCCTCAGATCAACCCCCACTGACCTCAGCAACCTCCTGAATCCCCACTTTCTTTATCCCAAAGACAAGGACAGCATGGCATCTACCTGCCAGGGAGCTAAGGAGAAGGAACCCGGATGACGGGGACATGGCGCCCAGTAAGCAGTGCTGGTGTTTCTGTGGGAGGGCTCTCCCAGGAGGCCCACCAGACATGGTGCCGGACCTGGGGGCCCCTGCCACTCCAGTGGCCCCATGCCCCCCTCCTCCACCTGTCCTGCAGCCCCACAGCCACTCACAATCGCACTGGCCACCCCACACGATTCCCCTGCCATCTGAACAGAGGATGCTGAAACGTCCATGGTCACACAGCCCAGAAGGAAGAGATGCAGCACCACAAGAATCCCTGATGGGCTTTGCTGCATGGGGACTGTCACCTCGGCAGAAATGCCCCATTGGCCTCATGCATGTCCACAGCCCCCTAGAATCGAGCATACATCAGTCATTTAGCCATGTGTGTGACCTTGCAAGTCAGCCTCATAGGGCAACAGCTGACCTCCCAGCCCAAGACTGACACATCCAAGAACATTCCCATCCCCAAGAGATATCAAAGATGCTTTAAAAACTCTTCTCCACATTAAAAGCATTCTGAGTTTTAAAAAACCCATGTGAAGAATATTGAGTAAATGTATTAAAACAAGATTTCTTTTTTTGAAGATTTTATTTTTTATTTATTTCAGAGAGAGCAAGAGAGATCACAGAAGGAAAGAGAGAAGCAGACTCCCCGCTGAGCAGGGAGCCCGACGTGGGACTCGATCCCAGGACCCTGAGACCATGACCTGAGCCAAAGGCAGATGCTTAACCAACAGAGCCACCCAGGTACCCCTAAAATGGGATTTCTTAATTTCCCTTAAGTAACCATGAAAACACACAAATGGAAAAAAAGTGTGCTTCTACTATAGAACTAAGAAGGCATTTAGTGAAAAGAACCCAGGCTTGGGAAGCCAGAACTACATCCCAGCGGGAGCCCCGGACCCCCCTCAGAAGGGCATCAGACAGAATGTATGGGACGTGCCGGTAGCGACCCCACTTCAAGGGGGCTGTTAACCCGTGGCTGTTTATTTAATGAATGTATGGGAAAAAAGGCCTTTGTTAACTAGGGAATATTATATTATAAAGAATTATAATACTATATTAAATTAATAAAAATTGGTAAGTAAATCAGACAGCAAAATTGCTAAATGTTTTGCTTTGCATATAAGTAATGATAAATTCTATTCCATCAACTACCAATTTGGCAAATGTATTAATCAGCTTTTTCTCTGTTCTCTGTTCACACTGCATAGGTAACAAACACAAAATTTCAGTGGCTTACAATAACAAACATTTATTTCCTACTCATGGGTCTACAGCACACAAAAATCTGAGAAAGTGCTAGATTTGTTGGAGAAAGTGAATACAACCCTAATATCAAAAACTGAGAAAGAGAAGGGGAAACTACATATTTAAAAATAAAAGTAAAGGGGCACCTGGGTGACACAGTCAGTTCAGCGTCCAGTTCTTGATTTTGGCTCAGGTCATGATCTTGGGGTCATTAGATAGAGCTCTGCACTGGGCTCCGCACTGGGTGTGGAGTCTGCTTGAGATTCTCTCTCTCCCTCTCCCTCTGTCCCTCCCCCGCTCATATGCACACTCTCTCTAAAAATAATAATAATAAAATAAAAATAAAAATCACTGGAAGATATTAGCAAAACAAACAAAATAATCAACAGGATATTAATCAAATAATCTTGCAAAACCAAGAAGGTTTTACCAGAAAATACAGACATTTTACATTAGCTGATAAATAAAAGCCCTTCATTTTTCAGTAACATGAGAAGTGTGCTTATGTGTATTGTAGTCTTTATAAGTGGATTTTTCCAATTTAATGCTTATTAATATTTTATCTAAAATATTAAATTTTTATATCCTAAAACAGTGTCACCCAGGTATTATTAAAATGGTAGTGCAAGTGCCAAATAATGCAAGTCAAAATCAGTAAATTTGGGACAAAAGTAAGATCTGATAAAATGCTATGGTTATTCAAATATCTCATTATATTTATTGTGCTTAAATTGAAGCTTTAAAATTAAAAATAAGCAAAGATCTTTTCATTTTCATAGCAGGCACATTCATTCATACAACAGCACACGTGAGCACACACACACACACACATACACACACTCACATTTATTCCTATGGGGAAATTATTTTTGAATAACATAACTTTTAAAACCCCCAATGCTATTGATGGTTACAAGAAATGGACATTCTCAGACATTACATGGGAAAGTAAACAAGCAAACCCTTTCATAAAATAATCTGTGAGTATGTAAAGGGAACTTTAATACCCAGCTATCTCATGATTTCTACTTCCAGAAAATTGGAAAAAATATTCCTCTCAGCCATATTTATAGTAGAAAAATTAAGCATAAACACAAATTATATGTCTGATTAAAAGGAAAAATAGTTAACCAAATTAGAAAATGTATATAGGATATAATATTATGTAATTGTTAGAAATGATGCTGGTTTTTGAAAGAAAGAAAAGAAAAAAAAATCAACAGAGCACCAATGAGCTATGGAACAACCTCGAGCAGCCTAATATATGTGTCTTCGGAGTTCCCTAAGTAGACTGGGGTGGGGAACAGCAAAAATATTTGAAGAAATAATGGCTGAAAACTTTCCAAATTTGATGAAAACTATAACCCTATTAATCCAAAAAGCCCAACGAAACCACAATCAAAAGGAACATGAAGAAAAGTACACCAAGGTATATGATAATTAAACTGCTCAAAACCAGTAATTAAGAGAAAATCTTAAAAACAACCAGAGGGAAAGGGCACATTATGCACTGAAAAATAAATATAAGGATAATGGCAGATTTCTTGTCAAAAGCAATGCAAGAGAGAAGACAGCACAGCAACACCTATAAAAGGCATAAAGGGAAAAATAAAGCTGTCAACCAAGAATTCTATGCCCAGCAAACACAAAAGCAGAAACCAAGGCAAAATAAAAGGTTTTCAGACACACAGAAGTTGAAAGAATTCATCACCAGCAAACTGATGCTACAACAAATGCAGGCAGAAGGAAAATGACAACAGAAATAAAGACCCACAGAAAGGGATGAAGAAGACTACACATGGTAACTAGCTCAGGAAGTATAGAAGAATTTTTCTTGTTACTTAAATCTATTTGAAAGATAATTAACTATTTTGACAAAAGGTTGTTTTGTGGGGTTTATAACATATGAGTCACTCAAGTGTATGACAGAACAGCATAAAAGCCCGGAGTGAGGGCGCCTGGGTGGCTCAGTTGGTTAAGCGACTGCCTTCGGCTCAGGTCATGATCCTGGAGTCCCGGGATCGAGTCCCACATCAGGCTCCCTGCTGAGCAGGGAGTCTGCTTTTCCCTCTGACCCTCTTCCCTCTCGTGCTCTCTCTCTCATTCTCTCTCTCTCAAATAAATAAATAAAATCTAAAAAAAAAAAAAAAAAAAGCCCGGAGTGAAGAAATGGAAGTGTGCTATGGTAAGGCTCCTATGCTCTATAACATGGTACAGCTTCACTTGAAGAGGCACAGTGATAAGTTAATGAGACATAATACAAACCCTAAGGCAACCACTAACAACAACAACAAAAAAAACAAAGACTTACAGCTAATTAGCCAACAAAGGATACAAATAGCAATATGACAGTCTAAAATCTAACTTTATCAGTACTCACATTAAAGGTCTAAATATCCATTTTAAAATATTTTGACAGATTGGATTAAAAAGGCAAGAGCCAACTGTACAATGAAGACAAGAAACACACTTTAAATATAAAGACACATAAACTAAAAGTAAAGGGATGAAAAAAATTATAACAAAGAACAAAATTGGAGGGCTATCACTACCTGATTTCAAGACATTATAAAGTTATAGTAATTAAAATAGTGTAATATTGGCATAAAGATAAAGAATTTGATCAATTGAACAAAACAGACTCCAGAAATAGATCTACATATATACGGACAACACAAGTGAGTTCTGACAAAGATACAAAGGCAATAAAGTAAAAAAAAAAAAAAAGGTAGTCTTTTCAAAAAATGGTTGTAGAATAACTGGATATCCATATGCAAAAAATAAAAAGAACTACAAGCCATACATCATAATGTATACAAAAATTAATTCAAAGTGGATAACAGACCTAAATATAAAACCTAAAATTACAAAACTTCAAAGGAAAACATAAGATAAAAATCCTTGTGATTTTGAGTTAGACAAAGATTCCTCAGACACAACACTCCCAGCACAATGCATGAAAGAATAAATTAAAAAATAGGACCTCATCAAAATTTAAAGCCACTGCTATTCAATAGACACTGTTAAGAAAATTAAAAGACACACTTGGAGAAAATATTTGCAAAGCATATATCTGAAAAAAGAACTCATATCCAGAATGTATAAAGAACTCGCAAAACATAACAATCAAAAAAAGGTAGAAAAAAAAAGTGGGCACAAAAATATGCCCACACTTCACCAAGGAAGATACACAGATGGCAAATTAGCACACTAAAAGATGTTCGACATCATCTTACCGGGCATCATTAGTTACTGGGCAAATGCAAATGAAAAACACAGTGAGAAACCACCTGCACCTAACAGAAAGGCTAAAATTAATGACTGACAAATTAATGACTGGCCAAGCATTGAAGAGACTGTGGAGAAACGGGAACTCTTATACATCACTGCTGGGAATGAGAAATGGGATAACCATTTGGAAAACCGCTTGGCAGTCTCTTAAAATGTGACACGTGTAGTACCATGGGATCCAGCTGCTCCCCTCACAGGTAATTCTCATTAGAAATGAGAGCACACATCCATACAAAGACTTGTACATGAATTTTCAGAGCAGTTTTATTTACAATAGCCAAACACTGGGAACAACCCAAATGTTCCTTAGCAGGTAAGTGGATGAACGACCTGTGATATATCTAGTCCATGGAACACTACTTGGCAGTAAGAAGAATGAACAACTCAACACCAAAAAACCACAAATAACCCAATTTAAAAATGGCAGAAGACATGAACAGACATTTCTCCAAAGAAGACATACAGGAGCACCTGGGTGGCTCAGTTGGTTAAGTATCTGACTGGGTTTCGCTCAGGTCATGATCTCAGGGTCGTGAGATCGAGCTCCGTGGGCAAGGGGAAGCTTTCAAAAGTGCTGGACTTGTTCATTGTCCTGATCGTGGTGATGGTCTCACAAGCTCACACACACACCACAACACACAACACTGCACACTGTGAATGTGGCCATTTATGGCAGATCAATGATACCTCGACAAAGCTGTTCAACAATGCTTCTGAAAATAAGAAATGTTATTTTGTAAATAAGTCTTGCAAACTCTGCAACAGCATTGTAAAATGTTATGAGAAAGAAACAGATATCGACATGTTACATAAAGTTTGGGTATTTTATGTAATTTTAAAAAGCAGCTTTATGTAGAAAAAGAAATGACTGAAAAATCGGAAAATGTGGACAGTGTTTCTGTCTTTGTGGTGAGGCTGCGGACGGCATCTCCCTAAATGTTGGTCTTTCTCTATGGCTCTTTGAGTCCCCACAGACCGCCTGCTTCTCAGGAGAGAAAAGGTAGGGGGAAAGGTGTGTTTTCATCTGAAACCAGAAGGGCAGGGTCGAGGTGTGGGCACGAGCACGTTCCTGAAGCAGTGATGCTCAGAGCACAGAAAAGCATCAGCCTTCCCTCCTTTTCCTTTGAGCTGAGAAAACCTGCCCAGGCTGCCTCCACCTGGCCCGGCCACTGTGCCCAGTCTGCTTCTCTCTGCCGCAGCCCCAACAGGCTCCCAAGGTGCCGGTCAGCTGCTGGCCTGGGACCCCAGCTACCCACAGGCCTGTGGTCTCAATCAGCACCTGCAGTGACTGACACCCTCAAGGAAGAAAATAGAGGCATGCCCTCAAAAACACCTTCCCCCCGAGACTGATTTCGGACTTCCGCGAACACCTCTGCTGAGTTTTCCTGGAACCCTGGGACAGGGCCCATGAGGTGCCCAGAGAGAGCAGTTTGTAAAGAAAAACCAGAACAAAACATTTCCACCAACCCAGAGATGGTTTTCCACCCAGCAACACAAGCACGTGTTTCTGCTCTCAAATAAGAAAAACACACTGATTTTCCAAAAACAAAAAAAGAGAAAGCGATAATAAAACTCACTGATGAAGAACTTCACATGGGACAGACACCAGGCAGAGTTCCTCGGATGTGTCAGCTCATTTGCCCTCACCGCTTGCTGGGTGGGTCTCCAGAACACAGACAGGGAAACTGAGGCATGGGAATGTTGATGTTAGCGGCAGCCAGTGGGGAGTCAGGATTGGGACCGCGGGAACCTGATTCCCACATCTGTGTCCTTACAAGCACTCTGAGCTGCCGTACATGTGATCCAGACCATGGACAGTGGGGACCAGTGCCTCCACCCTGTTTCATGTGACAGGGATTGCGCCCTTCCCCCGTGAGAGGCTGTGGGGTACCTCAGCCGTGATTCCCAGAGGGCAGATGGCAGCGTCACCGCTCCAAACAGACCTGTCTGTATTCACACACATCTCTCCACCTTCCACCCACACCACAGGCTTCTCCCACCCTCCTCTCCTTCTATATTTGTAATACCCTTCTGCTCCGTGATCCCCAGCAGATTTACTGATTCATGCTTGACCCTAGAATTAAAAAAAAAAAAAGTTTCAGAATTGCTAATCCATACTTTCATGAGAAATAAGCCCAAAATTAGATTTGAAATGTGTTTACACTTATTTCTGTCTGCAGCCCAAGGATGTAGAATCCTGATCCTGTGTGCAGAAGTACCTGGGTTAGCTCCCTGGCTGTGTGCCCCCCACCCCCCACCTCGGGGCGATTATGTCCTTCATTTTCGGAAAAAAAAAATTAGCTTTATTTATTTTCTTTCCGTGTTGCATTCTAGATTATCCCTCCCATCACGGTAAGACAGGCACAGTCCCTCCCACACCTCTAGTCTTTCACCCCATCCCATGCACCCCAATAAGGCACCAATTCCATTGGTCCCTGGTTATCCCTTGTGTGCAGTTTGTTTCACAAATAAACAAAAGCATATATATTTTCTTATTCCCCTATTTCACTTACACAAAATAGCACAGCACCTTCTTCACTTTGCTTTGTTTTTTACTTAATAACACCCCCTGGCGATCGCTCCAATTCCTTTATAGGAAGCTTTCTCATTGGTTTTTGTTATTGAAGTATAACTGAAACACAACATCCCACCAGCTACAGGTGTATACGTCACGGTTTGGATGTGTCCGGGGCGATGCAGCTACTCTCCTGCATATGAGCATATAGATCGTTTCCACTATTGTATAATCATAGCGTTGCAATAATAACCTTGCAAATGTGTATTTTTATATGTTTGGAAGTGTATCATCAGGGTGACTTTCTAGAACTGAATTCCAAAAGGAGAACACGAATATGGTTTTTCCAGCCAGTGCCAAATCCCCTTCTGCAGGGCTGTAACAATTTGCATTCCTACCAGCAGTGAGCGAGTGAGGGTGCCCATTTCCCCAAAGCCTCACCAACAGAGTGGGGAATTTAACACTTCTGTCAGTCGGTGAAGTGAGAAATGTCATGTTGGCGAACTTTTAATTTGCATTTATTTCATTACAAGGTTGAATCTTTTCATACGTTGAAAGGCAGCACTCAGCCCTCCCCCCCGCCACTCTGTCACATGCGAGCGGCGGCGCCCGTGACGGGCTCCTGACTGTCTCGGAAAACATCTCCCACGTCAGTAAGTAGCAGGCTGTAGGACTCAAGCATCCGGATGTCAGCATGGGAATCAAGTGTCTTTCGACAACTACGTTCTTGAGTATTTTTGTAACTAATTATAAATTTTGTAAGTGACTCCTTCAAAACCATGGGGTTTTCCCTTAGATCTATTATTATATATTGCATTATGTCCATGGATTCGCTAATATTAAACCGAAATTGCACTAATAGAACAAAAAATCTTACTTCGTGTGGGATGTCATTTTCTTAAAGTTGTATTAGACTCTGCTTATTTCTGCTTCTGTCTTTATTACTTCCTTCCTTATGAATCCTTTTGATTTGCTTCATGGTTCTTTTTCTAGCTTTTTTGAGAAAGAGAATTCATTCATTCTTTTTTATTCTTTTACTTTTATTTATAAAGACATTTAAACTTTAAGTTTTCCTCTGACCATGGTTTTAAATACATACCTCAGATTCTGATACGTGGTTGTAGGGGCCCCCGGTGGGCGGCCCCAGGACGGGCCACTTCCACAGGAAGACTACCCAACAGCCTCAGGACCAGCTCTTTCCTTCCCCCACAACCGCCTAAGAAGAATTCTGATAGAGGACCTACTCCAGGAGGAGCACGGCCGGTGCGGGTGACCACACTGTGAGGGGAACCACGTCAGGTGGATGGGGTGGGGGGAGACCAGGCAGGGCCTGTCAGATCCCAGTCCTCAGGGTCCCACCGCATCCCAGCGGCCGCAGACGTCTGTGGACCAAACACTGAATTTCTCACCCTCCTGGGCATCACGTTCCTTCCCTCTGACGTCCCAGACCCCCAGCCCCTTCTCCTGAGGTCACGATGACGCGGGACCTCCTTGTGTCCGAGGGTCTCTGGAATTTCCACGTGTGTGTGGGTTCCCTGCACGCACCCCATTACATTTGACTTCCTCCCATGAATCTGTCTCATGTCAGTGTGACTTTTAGTCCAGCCAGAAGCACCCAGAAGGGGACGGGGATTCTTGCTCCCCAACACAGTATTTTCATTGTCATTATTTGTTGGGAATTCTGTAATTTGGGTTTGTATTCTCTCTTCATTCAGGAGTTGATAGGGTTTTAAATTTTTGTTGGAAGGGCTTTTTTATTTCGTTAATGCTTTCTACCTTCATTGCACTTTGATCCGAAAGTGTTCTCTGAAAAATTCCTACCCCATTAAACTTAATATTGTTTTCTTTGCCACCTGACAAGTGGTCAGTTTTTGTTAACATTTCCTGTGTGTTTTATGTGAATAGTGCTAATTATTAGAGTGTAAATTATAACATTTCCAAAAATCTACCTTATTTTGCTTTTACATCTTCCATATTCTAACTGATGTTTTGAGCCCTTTCTCTGTCCTATATGAGAGCAAGGTCCTAAAGACTCCATGTCTGTGTAAGTCCAGCCAGAAGCACCCAGAAGGGGTAGTCTTTGCCTTTCAAAGTTGGTTCTTTTGCCATGTAGTATACGAATATTCATAATTATTAGAACTTCTTTGTGAATTGTGGCTTTTAGCCGTAAAGGGTGTCCTTCTTTGTTGCAGGTATTATTGCTTTGTGTTTGGAGTTTACTGGGTCCAGTGAAAGTACCTTCATTTCAACACATAACACATCTCTGCACGCGGGTTTACTTTCACCACCCTTGAACCTTTCTGTTGTAGGTGAGTCTGCTGCATGGAGAATACTTCTGAGACTTCCTTTCTGAAACAAACTGGAAATAGTTTTCTCTTACACAGTAGGCTAAACCCATTCACCTGTATTGATAAGACTGATAAGTTCGGTATCAACCCTGTCATTATTTTTTTAACAGCTTTACTGAAATATAATTTATACATAATATTTACCTACTCTAGGTGTAAAATCCACTGATTTTTTAGTAAATTTACAGAGCTGTATAATCAACACCACAATCCAATTCTAGAACATTTCCATCACCCCTAAAAAATAACCGCACGGCCTTCTGAAGTTGATCCCTCTTCCTGTCCTCACACAGGCAAAAGTAACTCTACTTTTTGTCTCTACAGATTTACCTTTTCTGGATATTTCATATAAGCGGGATCACACAATATTTGGTATCCTTTGCCTGGTTTCTTTGACTCAGAATCATGTTTTTGAGTTCATCGTATTGTAGTAAATACTACTCTATCTTTTGTCTTTGTGAATAGTGTTCCATTGTACAGACAGACCACAGTGTATGTATTTACTCACTAGTTGATGCAAATGTGGGTTCTTTCCACGTTCTGGCTATTGTGAGTGACGCTGCTATAAGCACCCACATGAAAGACTCTGTGTGCAAATATGTCTTCATTTCTCTTCGGTACCTATGAGCACAATTTTGGGGTCTTGTAGTGAATACATGTTTAACGTTTTTTTTTTTTTTAATTTTATTATGTTATGTTAGTCACCATACAATACATCATTAGTTTTTGATGTAGT
>NC_138374.1:2056812-2099247 GCF_054177405.1 Leptonychotes weddellii
TCTGCAGCATAAGTCATAATCTCTGAGTCTTTTCTATTTTGGGGGCTCCTCCTCCTAGTCATTCTGTTGATGGGTGTTTGAGGGAATGTATAGAGTCCAAACTACTGACCAGAACCCAAGCAAGATGCACCTGTTTTCTTGGGACCTTAGGGTTGCTGGCCTCTTGTTTTCCCAGCCTGTCTTCTGTGGGAGGGGCCTGCTGCGCTGTTACTCAGGCAACCCTGTTTGGGCGGAGTTGCCCTGCCCCCCTGTGGTGGGGGATAGGCTCAACGGGAATCAGTTTTGGGGGCTTTTGTTCTCTGGCGGCTTTCCCTGGCGGCTTTCCACGTCTCTTCCGCAAGTCAGAGCAGAAGAGACCGTTTCCACCCTCTGCCTCAGAGCAGAGAGACCGCAGTCTGTTCTTCAGTGAGCTCTCCAGGCCACACCCGTCTCCGTTTCTGTCCGTGCTGCTATAAACTGCAGCGTCCTGGGTTGTGCGCCCCTCCGCAGCACTCCCAGTCTTGCCTCCAGGTCGGGGCACGTCTCTGCCCTTTGTGCTTCTAAAACCACCAGGCGCTCCCAGTTCGCCTGCGCGACCCCACCACGCCGGGTTTCTGTCCCTGGGGCTGCCCTAAAGTCCTTTCCCGACGCTACCGGTCTGCGAGTCTGTGCCCCGTCCGCAGCGCACGAGGCTGTCGCTCACCAGCGGTGTAGGATCCCCACGGCCAGGCACCCTCCCGCTGCCGTTTATCCTCCGATATCTGCCCATGGAATCACGGCTCCCCACTTTGTACCTTGAAACCAACCACCTGTGATATTCTGTTTGTAGAGATCCAGATCTTCTTACATCTCAGGCTGGTTTCGTGGGTGCTCAGAGTGGTCTGGTAGATATCCAGCTCAATTCCGGGGACCAGTTGAAATAGGGTCCCCTACTCCTCTGCCATCTTTCCTTTCCCCCTGATCTTAGTGAGACGAGTTTAATCTGTTCCACAACTCCATTAATCTGAGATTATATCTGAGGAAACCGGATGTTTGCTGGTCCTTTCAACAGTGTCCCAGGAAGAGGTATGAGTATTAATCACGGAAAGTGCTCCAGAGCACCATTCACAAGGTGCTTGCCGCTGCCCGCAGTCCGGCCCTGGATCCCTGCGTCCGTCAGTCGGTCCCACAAGCCTCGGAGGCAGGACGAAAAGGGGTATCCCCGCGTCCAGGACAGGGTCTCAGCGAGGTGATGGGAAGGACTCGAGAGAGGAGCCGGGGTGGCTGTGACTGCTCCGGCCGATGATGCTGCCGACTCTCCGCAGCTGGAGGTGTCAGAGAGGCCGTGTCCTCGGGATTGTGGCGCCCGGAGCGCAGCGCTCGCCTCTGGCACAGAAGCTGAGCGCCTGGGTCGCGGCCCATGTTTACCATTTTAAGCAACTGCAAAAACACTTTCCGAAGTCACTTACACCAGTGACACTCCCACCAGCAGAGGAAGTCCCCTGTCCTGTATCTCCAGAGACACCTCACCACTCCCGTTCCGACCGTCTGTTGGATTTGGAGCCATTTTAGTGAGTGCGCGTGTTAAAGGGTACCTCTCTGTGAGTTGTAAGAGTTCTTCAGACATTTTGGATATAAAGCTTTTGTCAAATATATGAGTTGCAAACATTTTCAATTGTCTTTTTATTTTCTTAATGGTGTGTTTTGACATGCCGAAATTTTTTATTTTAATGAAGTCCTATTTATCATTTTTTTTCCTTCCTGAATGTGTGTGGTGTTTAAGAAATCTTTGCCTAACTCAAAATCACGAAGGTGTTTGCCTTTAAAATTTCTTTTAAAGATTTTATAGTTTGGGACACCTGAGTGGCTCAGTAGGTTAAGCATCTGACTGTTGATTTTGGCTCAGGTCATGCTCTCAGGGTCCTGAGTGGAGCCCCATGTCAGGCTGTGCTCCGCAAGGAGTCTGCTTGGGATTCTCTCTCTCCCTCTGCCCCTCCTCCTGCTCTCTCTCCTAATAAATCTTTAAAAAAAAAAAAAAAAAGATTTTATAGTTTTAGATCTTACACTCAGACCTATGATCATTTTGAATTAATTTTTGTGACTGGTGTGACAAAGGGGTCTAAATTTGTCTTCGTGCACGTCCGAGCACCATCTGTTGAAACGATATATTATTTGGGCATCATAATTATTGTGTGGATTATATTTGTTGTTTTGTTGTTTAACTGACGTGTTTTCTTTGCTTTTTTATTTCAATTTTATTTATTTTGGTATTGATGACAGTTCGTATTTTTGTTCTGGATGTCTTGTTTGTATTCACACCTTTTTAAATTGTCTTATTCTCATTGAATCGTTTCAAGTCCTGTTTTTAAATTTCCTTTCTATAGTACTTTTGTGCAGATAAAAACAGTCTGTGCTTCTGCATTTATATAGACAGGGCTGGAGACTCAGTGGGGTTTATGAGATACTTGGTTCAAATTACCCCCTTCTGTTCTCTCTCAGCACAGTGAGGTCTGATTCCCTACTGAACGGATCAGCATCCTCACTTGGGAGTGGCCATGAAGGGAGGCAGTGCATGTCCCTTGATTTTGCTTTCCTTCTGGGACCCCATATGCCCTTGCTTCTTTTTCTCTTCATGGTATAACAGTCAGCTCTCCTTTTTTGTTGCCCCAATTCCTCCCAGAGCATCACCTTCTCAAGGTGGCTTCCTCACATCCAGAGCTCACTTTTAAGCATCTTCTCTATGGCGGGTACTTTGATCTACCAGAGAACTTTGTATTTTCATACTGAGGGTGCCTTTCTCTTTCCAGCAGTGACTTCAGGTCAATTTCAGAACCACCACGAGGTCCCCTCTGCCCTTGTGAACTGCACTTTTTCTCTGCAAAGACTGAAGCTGGTGGGGGGAGGGACCACTCCTTGCATTTGGGGCTTCTATTCTTAATTACAGAGTATTTTGTTTTTTGCTTTTTTGGATCATTCTCTGTCTTCCAGTTATGCTGAGGACATTGGTTTTGCAAGGTTTTATTGTTTTCCTTATTCTTCTTTATTTTACTTAGGGGATGCACTGTATGTTTCAGATTTACACAATCACCACTACCTCCACTACCCAGAATTCCCAATAAACGTACTTATTTTTTAAAACTCCAGCTTATAATGGAAAAGAAATACACGCATTTGTCCAATATATAGGACTATATTCAAGACTCTTAAAATAAAAAATGTTGTCTTGTGGGCGCCTGGGTGGCTCAGTTGGTTAAGCGCCTGCCTTCGGCTCAGGTCATGGTCCTGGAGTCCCGGGATCGAGTCCCGCATCGGGCTCCCTGCTCGGCGGGGAGTCTGCTTCTCCCTCTCCCACTCCCCATTTGTGTTCCCTCTCTCGCTGTGTCTTTCTCTGTCAAATAAATAAATAAAATCTTTAAGAAAAAAAATGTTGTCTTGTGTATCACTTGAAATCATCCCTCCAGCTCCACGTTGGGAAATCCTGCCCACACTTCCATGGTTCTCATTCCCTTAATGCCCTCCTCCCACCCCATCCACACATCTTAAAGCCAAGTTTGCCTTTCGAGGTCCTCCTTAGTGGCCACATCCTCTGTAAAGCCTTTCCTGAGAACCATCTGGGATGTCCTCTTCCAGTGAATTCCCTCTGCAACTTTGAGTGTTATTTTTTAGAGAGCTTATTTCACCTCTTCCTTGATGATAATCATTTGTCTTACAACCACGCTGTTTTGCCCAAGTTTGATACCCAAGCACTTAGCACACAATCAGTACTCAATACGTGCTCTTGAAATAAGCTCCTTTCCTCTGCCCCGGAACAGCCAGGAAAGGACCAACACTGGTGAACATTCAGGATGGCCGTTATATGTGATGCCACCATCCTGAATGATGTGCCCACTTCCACCAGTGCTTGTGGGTCTTTCCAAACCTCCTGCCCTGCTGTCCATGAGCACAGGGCATGAATGTTAGTACAAAAGCAGTAACTATCTCTGAGATAAGGGAAGGACAGAGGAAAGAAGAAGGAGATGGTGAGCATCCGCATCGTAAGCAAGGGCACTGCCACGAGTTGTTTCAGATGTCCAAGCTGGCCCATGTCTCCCATCCATGAGCAATCCCGAAAGGAAGGCATCTTTGATTCAGAGCTGGCTCACCTCACTACTAGACCAGGTAAGTACGTGACTCGGAGACATGCTGAGCAAAAACAGTTTCCTCTGAATAAAAATTCTCCTGAGTTTATCAGCATATGATTTCTAAACAGATTATGGGGACATTTTTAAAGCCTTACCTAATAACAGCTGAAAACACCTGTAGACAACTGACCATGTGGCCTAGTTCAGCCTCCCCGGGAGCCATCCCAACTGGAAAGGCACCTTGTGTTGTGCATATAGAAGGAATCCCAGAATGTCAGAGCTAGAAGAGGCCTGGGCAAGCATGTGTCCAGTCCCCTCACCTGGGAGATGATAAATTTGAAGCCCACAGGGCTTCAGATCCAAGCTCTCGTTCCAGCCCACGCAGTGCCCACCTGCTGCTACAGCTAGGTCCCCCAGCTTCTCGCCTCTGCTGGGACCTCCTGATCACTGCCCTGTGCCCCTTGACCCCGCGTGGGGCACCACCAAGGCCATCAGCCGGTCTTGGTCATGGTGCACTCATGAAGGCGTGCAGAGCCACGTGCGCCAGGTGTGGGGGCCAAGGGAGAGGCAGCATCACTTCCTGTGCCCAGCGTCATACCACCTGGGGGGGTTCCCTGTGGGTGGGAGACCCAGCCTATTTTATGTCACAAGCCCTTCTTGTAGAGGAGTTTATGACCAGGCAGCGAACGGCTAGGCACAGAACATGAGGCAGGAACTTAAGAAATTGGACTTCCATTGAAAAGAATAAAAAAACTTCCATTATGGTTCCTTCCTCTTTTTCAATGGTTGGGGTGACAGTTTACTCTTTACCTGTATTATACTTTAAGTATAGAAAATGTTGTAATGCCTCCTTACCTGTAGGAATACATATATGTCATATATTTATAAAGCTTTCCATAGAAACAGAATTACTCGTTATAAAGTTTAACAGCTTTGGGACAGCACTTAAGGATCCTAACACCTAAAGGAAAATGAAGATTACCCTTCATCCACATCACCTCTCCTGCCCAGGAACTTCTTTGAAGGGTATGTTTCTGACCAGAACATTCATTGGGATCCCAGGAGTGGGCAGATATGAAATTGATGTAACTAAGGGGTTGCTGAAACTAATATAAAAAAAATATATAAGAAAGAAAAGAAAATCCAAAACATCATTATATTCAGGAAGTTCTATCAGCACTTTTAAATTATAACCAGAATAGTCTTGACTCAAACTCTCACGTAAATTCAAATCATACACCCACTACCATCAAGTAAGAGTTATATGTTACTGATTGTGCTTCCCTAACACGTATGGTGTTAGCATGCGTATGGTGGGGTGTATTCTCAGGAGGCTGTGATTTCATTTATGACTCTCTCTATTCCTATGTGCTTCTTCTATCCCTCAACACAATGTCTGGATTTCATGAAGCAGCATGAAAACAAATGGTTCACAGGACCTGACGTAGGTCAATGAGAGACAAAATCCAAATGCTGTAGGACATCAGGCTTTGTGGCGATCTGGAGAATCTCTCAGAAGAAGGTGCCATCAGGGAAGGATCCTCTAACTCAGGCAGGAACATGTAGGAGTCACTGCACTAAAAGCACGTCCTGAGCACATACTGGGTTCATGCATGACCCCCCACCAAGCAGCCACTTTGTTCCTGAGCTCATGAGCATCTTTTGTAAGATTTTGTAGATGGGCAAGAAGTGGAGGTGACTGCTCTAGCCAAGCTGAAGGATTGAAGGCAAAGGTTAACTTAATTGCCCCTAAAAGAAAGAAGTCTTTAGCATGCCAGCTGGTATGGGGTGGGGGGGACAGCTAAAGAGTACCTTACCTGTGTAGACAGACAGTAGCTTTACTCCCCCATCCATCTTGCTGAACATGGTCAGAAAAGACGACAGAGGTGAGGTCTAGGAAGCAGCCATAGCAGAGGACAGATAGATCTTAGGCTATGGATCTGCTTGCTTTGATTTAACAGAATCGTGCTCTGCTTGCAAGCTCAGCAAAGGAAAGATGAGTGGACTAATTCAGGGTGACAAATTTGAATACGTCTCTAGGTCATGGTGAGTTTTGATATCAGAACACCAAAAAATGGCAAGGTCACCAGAGTTGGACACTAAGATCTCAGTGTCTAGAGAAAAAAGGAGATAAGATGATAGAAAGATAGAGAGGTGATGGATGGATGATAGGTAAGTAGGTGGATGGGTGGATGGATAGACAGTAAGACAGACAGAGATCTGTCTAGGCTCCATCTGTGGTTATTGTATTACAAATATCTCCCACTCTGTTTGCAGTCTGCCTCTTGATGGTCCCCTCTGATGGCCAGAAGTTCTTTATTTTAACACAGTCCGATTTCTAAATCTTATCCTGGATGGACAGAACTTTCATTTTCATTTTTCCTTTTACATTGTATCAGCAGATTGGCATTTGTTTTGTTTATGTGGTAAGGCAATGCTGAAATTTATTTTTTGCCCACATGGATATCCAGTTGACCCAGTATCACTTATTGAAAAAAGCCAGCTTGGGCGCCTGGGTGGCTCAGTTGGTTAAGCGCCTGCCTTCGGCTCAGGTCATGATCTTGGAGTCCCGGGATTGAGTCCCACATCGGGCTCCCTGCTCAGCGAGGAGCCTGCTTCTCCCTCTGACCCTCCCCCCTCTTATGCACTCTCTCTCATTCTCGCTCTCTCAAATAAATAAATAAATCTTAAAAAAAAAAAAGAAAAAGAAAAAAGCCAGCTTTCTATCTGCCTCCAGCACCACCATTAAATTAAATCAAGTGTTCATACATGCTTAATTTTGCATCAAGATTCTATGCTATTCCTGTAGTCCATCTAACACTGTTATTAATGGAAAAGCTTTTCAATTTCATTTTCTGGTATTGGTTGGTAGTGTATAGAAATACAGTTGACATTGAATTCAGTGTCATTGCTGAATGAGTAGATTAAATCCAGTAATTTCTCTATATACTTTTTAGGAATTTTATGCACATAAATACACCATCTCCAAATAGTGGTGGTTTTATTTCTTACTTTCCAATTACTATAAATTTTATTTCTTCTTCTTTCTTATTGCACTGGTTAGGAACTCTAGCATTTTCCAGAAGTGGTAAGAGCAAACTCTGGTCTGTTCTCTGTTCCCAGCCTTACGTGAAAAATTGGCTATCTCACCCTCTAATACAATGGTGTGTGTAGAGGGGGTGATTTCTGGCCCCTTTATCAGGTTAAACTATATATACTTTTATTTCCTTGTTTCCTAAGAGTTCTATTAAATGCTTTTTCCCCCATCTGGTAAACCATCATGAGTTTTCTCTTTTACTCTGATAATATGCTGAATTACATCAGTTGACTTTCAAATGTTAAATCAATCCTGTGTTTTAAAATAAACATCACGTGGACATGACACATTACCTTTTGTATGCATCGCTGGATTTGGTCTGCTAATACTTTGGGCTTTAAAATCGACTTTTGTGAATGAGGTTGAACTCAATTTTTCTGTTCTTACAATGTCTCTGTCAAATTTCAATTTTTCACATTATTTGACTCCTCTGAAAGAAATTGGGAAGTGTTTCTTCTTTTTCAATTCTCTGGAAGATTTCATGTAGGGTTTGTGTGACTTGGTCCATAAGAGTTTGATAGAATTTGCTGGTAAAACTATGAACATAGAGCATATCCTGTGTGCCTGTGTGTAAAAATATAATTATAAATTTGACATTTAATTCTGATAAGAATATTCACTCTAATAAGAATATTCAGATTTTCTGCTTTTTCTTGGGTCATTTTTTAACTTGTATTTCCAGGATTTTGGTAATTTCACTGAAATGTTCAAATTTATTTCCATAAAATTGGTCATAATTGTTTTCCTCTTATGATCTTTGTGACGATTGCAATATATTTAGCAATATCCCCTCTTGGGTCCTGATATTTTCCTGATGTTATCAGGGATTTATCAATTTTCAAAGATTCTTTTCTTTTTTTTTTAAGATATATTTATTTATTTGAGAGAGACAAAGAGAATGCGCTGGTGAGAACAGGGGAGGGGCAAAGGAAGAGGGAGAGAAGCAGACTCCCCACTGAGTGCAGAGCCCAACACAGGGCTCGGTCTCATGACACTGAGACCATGACCTGAGCCTAAACCAAGAGTCAAACACTCAACAACTGAGCCACCCAGGCTCCCCTCAAAGATTCTTTTCAAAGAACCAGCTCTGGCTTTGTTAGATCTCCATATTATATATTTATTTTCTATTTCATTACTTTATATTCTTATATTTATTTCCATCATCTTACTTTCTTTGTATTTAATTTGCTTGTTGAGGTCAGATTCTTTGATGATTCATTATTAACTTTTTTTCTAATATATACATTTAAGGTTACATTTCCTTCTAATTAGAACAATTTAGCTCCGGGGCACCTGGACGGTGAAGCGTCCAACTCTTGGTTTTAGCTCAGGTCATGATCTCAGGGTCATGAGATCAAGCCCCCTGTTGGGCTCCATGCTCAGCAGGGAGTCTGCTTGGAATTCTCTCCTTCTCACCCTCCCCGCACTCGTGCACACACATGCTCTCTAAAATAAATAAACACATCTTTAAAAGAAAAAAAAAATTTAGCTCCATTAACCACCTCCCAACTTGTATGCTCTTGTATTTTAAGACTCTCTCTATATTAAAAACACATAAGACATTATTATTACAACATGCTTTTAAATACACCCTCCTATTTACCCTTCCCTCTGCTCTTAATTCCTTTCTGTTTCCCTGAACTTCCATCTGGAATCATTTTTCTTCTGCTTGGATAAAAACCACTGGTATTTATTTTGCTGCTGTCTTTGATGATTCTTGTTTGTGTCTTGTTTGTCTTTATTGGCTCCTGTCTGAGAGCTACCATCACAGTGCGTGGGAGTGCAGGAAGTCCCATCTTCCCTCGACCTTCAGACCTGCGTGCACTACCTGCGAGCTTCATCGTTCTGTTGAAAAGTCAGCTGTCAGACTTGTTGTTGCTTCTCCCAAAGTAATATGTGGGCTTCTTCTTCCTTTTTTTTTTTTTTTTGCTTGCTTTTGGCTCTTTTTAAGATTTTCTCTTTGCCTGCAGTTTCAGCAGTTTTGCTATGATGTCACTAGTACTCAAAAATCACCCTAATCCAATCGGGGTTGAGGGATCGAACGCTAGTCTGTGTGGACTCCTCTACTTCTGGTGTATCCTTTTTCTCAAGCTGTAAACTTTTGAGGTCCCAAACCAAAGCCTAGGAGTTGCTGACATATTTGAAATGAATGCACAATCTTACAATTTGCTTTCTATCTGTCCTTCCTCTTCTGTGTTCCTGTATCTCTTTCTTGCCAACTTTCAGATTCATCAGATACTTTCATTTTTCTACTTGTTATCTGTTAGCTTGGTGCTTACATATTCTTTTGCAATGCTCTCCATGCTTGTCCTAGAGATCACAATTGGCACCCCCGAGTTACCAAAGTCTGACTCCACATTTTGGCTTCTCAGCCCCCAGCACCTACTGAAAACAGCCTCTGAGCTGCCACTTTCAGAAACCCACAGACATCGCTAGGGTAAGAGCTGTCCCAAGGACAGACTCAGCCTTCTGTGTCTCTCTCTCCTCCCCCAAAACTCCATAGTTCTCCAGTGCTTTCAAAGAGAACTTTCAGCTTCTTTCTCCAGCTCCTCTAGCCGTTCCCAGTGGGAGGGTTGGTCCAGACCTAGGCTGCCATCACCCCGTGTGGAAACTAGGTAGTCATCACTTGGATTGACCCTTGGTTCACCTCCAGTTTTTTGAGTTTTCAGATGCCAATATAGAGAATATGTATCATGGGGAACTTTGGACCTACATCATAATACCCAAGAATTATTACTAAATTCTTACTATGTTCGACACCGGCCTAAGTGCTTAGTCCCACAGTAAGGCTTTGAGTTGGGAGTATTGTTAGCAGCCCGCTATACAAGTCATAAATGTGATACAGAGGAGAACCTGCCAATGCCATATGATGTGGCTGGGCAGGGGTGAGAAGGAACCTGCAGGGTCTGACCTCAGAGTCTCATCTCCTAACCACTACACTACATTGGTTGGCTGGGAAACAGTTAAACATTTTTGAAAAACCACAGACCCTTGGATGGTAAGGTAGATGGCAGCATGAAGTTAACAGACTTGAACCAATGCACTTGCCAGCGGGAAAGAGCCAGAACATGGGGAGAGAAGGTGTTTTGATGAGCAGCCTCTAACCAGAATAGCAAAAATGCACATTAATAAAAAGGATACTTTTCTAAACATGCTGAAACTCTGAATTCTAGAAATGCCATGGAAGAGTTCAATAGCTATACTCTTGAGAGAAATAAAACCATATTTATCTGGGTTTAATTCCAATAATATTCTCAGGAGGATGATGCAAGCCCCTCCAGTTACAAAACCACATGCCCTTGGGGCAGGGTTCACAGAGCGTCTTTTCATTTGTTATCCACAAGGGAGGAAGAGGATCCACAGAAGGAGGGAGCGGACCCAGCCGGCAGCAGGGAGAGAGCCAGCGAAGGCTCACAGCGGTCACCTGACATCTTGGCTGGCTCCGTTCCCCGGGGTCCCAGCGGCAACAGCAGACGTCCTGGGGGGGCAGGTGCCCCCAGATGGCCTTGCTGCATCCTCCCACCTTGACTGCAAGCCCAGGTGCTGAGGAGCTGCGTGCCGTGCCAGCAGGAACCCACGTCAGCGCACAAGAGGCTTGCTCCCAGCCTCCAAGCCAGGACATAACTAGAATGACTCAGGTCCCAAGAAGAAGGTAAGCCCATGGACAGGGAAAATGACATTAGCAAGGAAATTATCACGGCCATCTTGAAAATCCCATTTCAAATCTTCCCAAAAGTGCCATAAACTGAGAGGAGTCAAATCCAACTTTTTTACCAAAATGAACAATACGGAAATGAGTTCTATGACATTTCCACGTACGTACAACACGGGCAGCTGATTACCCTGACTCCTCTTGGTTGCCCCAGCTCCTGTGACGGTGGTGTGCAGTATGACTGCCTCCTCCCTGGAAGCCTGCAGGCCGTGGGGGACCTGGGGGGTCAGCAGCCAGGTCCTGGCCTCCCCCACCAGCAGAGTCAGCTGCTCACAACATGCAAAGGAGCCCACCTTCAGGAAGGATCCAGAACCCCGCCAGGGCCCGGGGACTTTGGACCTATGACATTCACTTTCCCACGCTATCTTGCCAATGCCTTCAAAACCTTCCTGTTCTCCTATCCCGGACCCGTGGTAGCCTGAGCGATTACTTGGGAAATTACACCCCAGTGCGCATCTTTGCTTTTGTGCAAAACACCCACAGTTATGCAGATACACATGTAAAGCTTGGGGCTCAAGGGAGCGCCGCTATTTGAATTGCTAATAGTTCTAATGCAGCTGTGTCCACGGTGGGTCCAGCGACCACCACCTGCCACGTGCCACCCTCGGCTGAGAGCTCAAAGCAGTGTTGCTGCTCGAATAAAAGAATAAAAGCTGCATTGAAAATGATAATTGAAATAATCGACGTAGGAGCCTTGATTTAACCAAACGCTTGCATGTTTTTCATTTTCCGATGTCAATAAACAGTATGACTAATACAATTACACAGCCTTTTAAGAGACTAGCAATTGTTTTCCCTATTTTATTCTAATTATAATGGTCCATTTCTGAAAAGCCCTTAGAAACCTATTTTAGAAGGAATTTTGCCCTGTACAGTCAGAGAGCAATGCTTTTCCACTGTTTCTCAGGCTAACAGTTTGGCTCCTAGTCAGACAGCTCTCAGGGAGGCGTCTGTGTGACCAGGCCCAGGGGCAAAAGGCAGCTTTGTGCACAGTGAGGTCAAGCGGAGAGCTGGGGCTCAACTTCCTACGAGAAGGGGCTGTGAGGTGCCCCTGAGGGTTAGAAGTCTACCTCCTAAGGAAGGGAAAGCAGATGCCTCCAGACCATAAATAAGGTGATTCCACCCCAATGGCTCCTGCAGAGCTGAGTTCACTTGCCAAAGAAAGCCAACAGGCCATGGTCTAGAGAGCCCTCCCTCTTTCGGTCATCTCCTCCCCAGCTCTGTCCTCTGGGATCTTCCCTCCATTTTCCCCCTCAGTGGGAGGAAGGAGAACCACAGGGGGAGTTTCATGAAGGGCAGCACCAGCTCCCTCCCCAGCTGGGGGGGATTTGCTTCCTCACCCTTGGATACTCCTTCCTTGTGGAGAGGATTCCGGAGCCCACTGGACCAGAAGCCTAAAGCAATGCACTGCTGAGTCAGCTTATTTTTATTCCCACAGGCATACAAACCCCCGTTGATTAGCTGTGCCCACGGCTTCCACAAGGCTATCAGCAGCTCAAAGCAGCCGAGGATGAGCATGACGCAGGACGAAAGCGGGATTTCATCTGAGTTTCCCAGAGCTAGAGATTCCAAGTGGCACCATGAGACCAGGCTGGGGCCCACAGCCAGCCAGCGAGAGTCCATGTCCTCAGCTTGGCTCCAGCCTCCCCCAGGATGAGCATCTGACCAGTACTTCCCTCTTACACACCACTTACCCTCTCCTAGAGAGCGTGGTCCCAGGAGGAAGAGAGGAAGGTAGCCCGACAGGAGTCTCCAGGTGGCTAAAGCCAGTCTAGCATCCACACCAAAAACCTGCTCCCCAGGAGGTCAGAGTCCTGGGTAAATGTGCAAACACATCCTTACAACAGTGTTGATTTGAAAAATCACACCTGCAAGACGCCTGGGTGGCTCAGTCCGTGAAGCGTCCGCCTTTGGCTCAGGTCATGATCTCAGGGTCTTGGACTGAGCCCCATGTCAGTCTCCCTGCTCAGTGGGAAGTCTGCTTCTCCCTCTGCCCCTCCCCCTGCTCATGCACTCTCTCTCTCTCTGATAAATAAAATCTTTAAAAAGGAAAAGAAAAATAACAGCTTCGTAGGTGCAACTTTATGTCCTTGTAAGCGTCATCCCAGGAATCTTATCAAAAATAGCTCTCTCTGCTTTTCAAGCTTTCTCAAGAATGAAGGCGGCTGCTGGGCCGCCCCAGACAACATGCAAACATACAGGAC
Source organism: Leptonychotes weddellii (assembly GCF_054177405.1). Lineage (NCBI taxonomy): Eukaryota > Metazoa > Chordata > Mammalia > Carnivora > Phocidae > Leptonychotes > Leptonychotes weddellii. Next base: position 2,069,905 of record NC_138374.1, read on the forward strand.
CAGAGCTCCATGCACCCCTCCCCTCCATCCCTTCTCACTCTGAGGACCCATGCTGCCCTGGATGTGGAAGGCCCCTCTAGAGCACAAAATAACATATTCCAAATGCTTCTCTCAGTGGTGCTACAGAAAGAACAAGTCATTATCAGCATTCTCTCTCCCTATATTCTCAGAGGTTTGGGGTCTCTACAAGATTCTTACCTTCATATAAAATATTTCAGAAAAATCAAATTGCCCCTTGTCAACCGAATTTTGGCTTGAAAATGAGTCATACAATAATTCAACCCTAAATAGCAGTTCAGAGCTAGAAAAATAACTTTAAAGTAAGTATTGAATTTTTCTAGAGGCTGCTTACTTTTACTAGTATATTAAAATTATTTCTCCCTGAAGCATGAACAGAAATTTCACAAAATGCAAATGTCAGGACACCTGAACTCAATAAATTCACTTCTATTATCCTTCTATTCCTTCCCTAAGCCTGGCCATCACTCTGCTCAAGAATTAAATCAAGTAAGAACCACCGCTTGCTTAATGCAAGCTCTCACCTTGGCAGAAAGCTTAAGGTAGTCTAATGTATTATACATTCAAAAAAAATTCCTTACAAAAAAGCAGCATAACCATCACAGCCGCTAAATTTTCCCCTGGAAAAAAATGCATTTTAAAGTAAGTGGTGTATTTTCTTCCCTCTCCCTAACTTGAGATTTCCCTTGGTAAAAGTCAAGAGAACAGAGTTCTGGTGTGCATATCACTAAAGGATCAGTCAATTTTCTGGAGGCATTTTTCTCCATGAGAAAAGACCACCACTCGCTCCGATCATTTTGGATTTTTTGCCTGACATCACACTCATTTCCTAGGGACAAACTAAATAAGCAAGTTCCATGAACTGAATACATTTTACAGCACACTTCCTTGAGAAGGCAATGGAAAACATTTTAGCATCAAAGACTGGCTTCACCTATCAATGAGTGACATTTTAAAAACAAAAGAGGAAAATCTAGAAAAAGAAGACCCAGTTTACCTGTCCAATTAAGTTAATGAAGAAGGCATTTATGATACAGAACTCCTGTTAGTTTTAGTCCTATTTTATAATGTTCTATAGATGTGTCTATTGGGAGAAGCTAGAGTATAACCCAGATTCAAACAGGCTCAGACCCTTGGCGAGTACAAACAGCAAGATGGTCTTTCTCATTCACACTGCACGTCCAGTGTGGTCCAGTGTGGTCAAGGGGCAGCACGAGCTGCTCACACCTGCACCTGCACCCACTCCCCACCCAGAAACGACATCAATTCTGTCAACCCATTGGCCAGAACTGGTCACATGGCCAAGCCTAATTTCAAGAGAACAAGGATATTTCCTGCCTGGAAGGCCTCCCAAAGGACACAGAATCCTGTGATGTTGGTGATCACCATAATAATACGAAGCACACCACTTGCCTTTGTCTTTACCCAGTGATGGACCCCAAAACCTGATACAGAGACATGCAGTTCTCAACACCAACCACCTGTTAGTGGGGTAGGGAAAGCTTCCCATCCCAGATCAGCAAACCCCGCATCTCCGGGGTGGCGCCCAGGCATCCGTGGCCTTTCAAAGTCCCGCAGGTGATTTCAGTACACAGCCCTCCCGGACGTGGCTCCGCAGCTCGCAGCGTCAGTCCCAGCTCCAGCCCTCCCCACTGATTTCTAAGGCTCGGGGTCTCAGCCTCAGCAACAGTGCTGCTGAGCACTGCATATTCGAGTACCCGTCTGCCAGAGTTTGGATTGTGTGGCATCCAGAGCGGGGCTGGGAATCTGCATTTGACTGCTGACCCCCTCCCCGCCCCCACACACACTTTAGGGTACACTGCTAAGGAGGTTCCCATCTGTGATGGTTAATTTTATGTGTCAACTTGATTGAGCCAAGGGATGCCCAGATTGTTGGTAAAACAATTTCTGGGTGTGTCTATGAGGGTGTTTCTGAAAGAGATTAGCATTTGATTGATTAGACCAAGTAAAAAATACGCTCTTCCCTGATATGGAAGGCATCATCCAAGGCACTAAGGGTCCATCTAGAACAAAATGGAGGACGTGTGAATGTGGTCCCTTCGTTTGGGCAGGGACATTCACCTTCTCCTGCACTCAGATATCAGCGCCCCTGACTCCCTTGCCTTTGGACCCAGACTAGAACTCACGGCGCTGCCCCCCTGGGTTCTCAGGCATCCAGACTCAGACAGAACTACCCCACCAGCCTTCCCAGGTCTCTAGCATGCAGATGGCAGATCGGGGGGCTTCCCGGCCTCCTTTACAGAGTGAGCCAATTCCTGCAGATCTCCTCTTAGGTGTATCTAAGCCTCTACATAGTCTGAACCACAAACTGCCAACAGGCTCTCCCAGAGAAGGCAGCCACTTCCACTATGGCCAATCCAATCCTTCCCTTGCTTCGCTTCCCCAGCTCCTCTACAGAAACCCCTCCCCGAGCTCCTGTCGGGGGAGAGCTCCCAACCACTTTTGGTTTGCTGCTTCCCACTATGAAACAATGTTTGCTCAAACAAACCCTTGAAAAGCTGCACTGGGCCTCATTTTACCTTTTGACAGCACGTTGCCAGTGGCAGAGGGGATCAGAGGGACCAGGAGGGCATGGGAATGACCGACAAGGAGGAGACATGCCCATGGGTCCAGCAGTCCACATGGGAATTCATGCATTCCTACCCCATATAAATATTTCCCAGCACTAAATGAGCACAATACTGGAAAATATAAAACTTGATTCCTCCTTCCCTATCTCCCCCTTCGAGGGCAAGATTCTGGAACACAGAGGAAGAGGTTCAGTGCTGAGATTCTAGGAAAGCAGAACAAACCGCTTCCCCCGCCAGACAGAAAATGCTGTTTTTGCCACAGGATCCAAGCAATTTTTCCACCATTTCTGGGTGGAGAGCTGGAAGCCCATTTCATCACCAACTCTGGAAATGATCCATTATTGTGAAACGTTACCCCAACTCCCGAGCAGGAATGTTTCCCAGACGCTCACATCACCACAGCAGAGTGGACCATTGCCGGTCACACGGGGTCCGTGGCAGCCACTCACCGCGAGCACCAGCAGCTGGGCACGCACCACACAGATGGCCAGGCGGGGAGCAGATGCCCGTGAGACACGTGCGGACAATCAGGAGCTGGATTAGCTGGAATGCAGACAGGTCGGTCCCAGTCAGGCCATCTGTGCTTTTAGAAAGTGTCACCCTTCCTTAAGGAGACCAGTTTTCATCCAGCATTTAGGAAGGCTTCCTGCCATACCAACGTGATGGGCACTGAGGGGACAGGGAGAAGCCCACGTCCCCATCCAAGAAGCCCCAGCCGTGAGACCACCGGGAGAGGGAAGAGCCTGCCTGGTCCTGCTCAAATCCTGTCCCTCTCCTGTGGCTGCACCACACACACCCTCACTCCTGGAGGACGCGGCCCATTCCCAGCCTCCCTGGGCCTCTGGGTTTCCTGACATCCTGCAAAGGGAGGAGAAGAACTCGGGTTTCAGGGTGAGGAACTCTCCCACAACAGAGACAGGAAAGCTGGATCCAAGGTCCAACAGAGGAAATCAGGGGGCGTTCCTGGCCACGTCTCAGGCATGTACTGACTTACATAGACGGGTGTGGGCAGAGGAGGTGACGTCTAGACCCGCGTCCTGTGCTGACCCTGCACCTGCCCCTGCTCAGACGACCGGAAGACGGAGTCTGCAAGCCTCACTGTGCAGTCCCTGAGGAAGGTACTCCCCCTTGGAGACTGGGGCACCCGGTCCCAACCCGTCACAGAGATGGGAAATCCTGAGACAACTCTCAAGCCAGCACTCCACTCCTCGGCACTCCCCAGCTCTGGAACATCCCTGCCTGCCTAGTGAAACCCCAAAGGCACAGCCTAAAGGATGCCTCTCACTCACTCCCACCTAGTGTCTCCTCCCTGGGGCCCCACGCCTCTGCTGGATGCTTGTCAGACTCTCAGCGCCACCTCTGACTGCACCATCAACTTCGCCCACATAATTCACCGTGTGCTAAGCCCTGTCATTCCTGAGTCTGCTCAACGCCTCCTACCTGTTCCCTCTGCGCCTCTCCTGCTCCCACTCAAGTTATTCTCCCAACCTCTGCATTTCCCATCCTCATCTGCCCAGCCCACACCCGCCAGATCCTCCTAATATCTACAAATATCATTCCCCATAAAAAGGCTCCAGACTCCCCAGCCTAGCTTCCAAGACTCTCAGGACAACCCCGAGGAGGTCTCCCCACTCTCTGCCCTGGACTGCCCCGCCTGGCCTGCATGCGCAACCCCCTCCACCTCCCCTCCATGCCCCGCTGCCTGAAAGCCTGCCTCTGATGCCTGCCGGAGGAAGTCCCGCCCACCATCCCCTTTCCAGCACCGTGGCAGGACAGACACCTGAATGGAAAACAATTAAAATAGTGCATAAGATGGATGTTGCTTGAACACGAACCCCCACGGACAGCCCCAGGTAGGGAATGTAAGGGAGTCTCCCCACATAAAGATGGGACTGCAGAGGGTTTGCGTTCTCTCAACCCTAACACAGGGGAAGGAAGAAAAATTGTCCTGAACCCCACAAGCCTGTCCCCGTGCAGGTCTGCTGTCGGAACTCACACTGTTCTTAATCCACAAACGTCACGCAGGAAATTTGAATTAAATTGGTGCCTGGGATGGAAGGAAGAGGTAAATGCGGGGCTTCTCTGGAGGAAATCAATCTCAACGCCCCTCTCAAAGGATCCCACAAAGTTAAGGGAAGGGAGCAGCTCATCTTCAATAAGGAAATAAATCCCCATGAGTGAGAAGTGGCAAAAGCGACAGAAGCAGGCAGGAAAAGCTTAAGATTGATATTTTAGAGAACTAGAAGGGAAATATGGGAGCAAACAGCAGAGTTGAAAAAAAGAATTTCTAGGTATGAAAAATATGATGATTAGAAAGTCCTTGATCTCCACGTCCAGAAAGATGGAGCCGATGTGCCATTCCTCCTGTGAAGTGTCATTTACCCCTAAACCCCACCATTATCCATAAGCCAGTACCGGAAGACTCCGGAGGGTGGGGAGAAGGCAGCCTGACAGGGCCCTGGAGAGCCGAAGGAGACCTCTGGGTTCCCTTTCTCCCAGGTGCGAAGCCGAGTAGGCCGGCCCCTGGGACACACCAGCAGGAGAAGACAGGAAGCCCAACAGAAGCTGCTCTTGCCAGTCACAGGACAAGGAGGGAGGCCCCCATCCAAACGGAAAGCTGATAGACAAAACGGCTTTCCTCCAGCCACAGGGAACACTGTGGTTGCACCTCAACCCAACCAGCAAAGGCCTGGGGGGAGCCAGGACGTCCATCCCCACTGGGGGTGTCAGAGCAGACCCGGCAGAGAGTCAGGACTCTGCGCAGCATCCAGCCAGAACAAGGCCACCCCTCCTCACCCGGGGACCACCCCCTTGCGGGGGGCCAGTGGATGAGTACTGGGAATCTGGGGCTCACCCTCTCCCAGCAGTAATAACACAGCACACCCCCTAGAGCCGTGCACCCCCCTCCAGCTTTAACCTAGTCATCGAAGCAAATGAAGAAGCCCGACCTCCTCTCAAGGGGAAGACAATCGAGCTCCACCTCTCCAAGGGACAAGTAGCAAAGAATCCAGACGTGTCTTAGGACCACCACAATGTCACGGATAAGAGCAACAAAATTACAAAGTAGTAACATAAATGTAACAAAATATCCACAAGCCTCTTGTGCAGAAAGTTAGAAACTTTATAGAGAGACAGTAAAGACGATCCAGAGAAGCAGAGATATAAGCCAGACTCTTAGAGAACCTCAAGGTCCCGAGGTGATTATCGCTCCTCAAATGGATCTACAACTTCCGTACAAGTCCAACTAAAACCCCAACACATTCATTTTCTGTATGGAACTTGAAGATTACTCTAAGTGGTCTATGGAAAAAGAAATGACTAAGGATAGCCAAAACACTCCCGGAAAAGGATAGCACAGTAGCAGGGGTAGATCGAGGACTTCCTTGACCAGATATCAAAATGTATCGTGACCCTGCAAGCATCCTGTCTTTGGGGAAGGGACTGAACATGTTGGAGGACCCGGGGTGAGGAGGATGCCCACCCACCCAGTCCCATCCCCGCTGGGCAGAGTACAAACAATGTCATCCACTTTGCAGGAAGCCTGGCATCACCTAATAAGTTGTACGTGTGCCAGTCAAAGCCCCCCAGAAAATGGGCCCTCGGGGTCCATCCTTGAGAAACTGCTGCCCTGCGCACGGGAGGAGAAGCATGAGAACACCAGAGCCAGCGGCAGCCCCGCTCACAAGGGCCGACACGCCCGATGCCCCAGCGACCGTGAGTGGTCCGCCCAGACAGCGAGTATTACCCAGCAGTAAAAACAGACTAGCCAGACGCAGGGATGTAGATGAACCTCAGAATCTCAACATCAAGCAGAGAAATAAACAACCTCCAGACTGTGTAATCCCCTTTCTAACTTCGAGCAGAGAAAAACCTAAATGATTTAGCAGGACACATATGAACGGCACAACTCTAAGGAAAAGCCAGGAATTAAGTTACATTTCAGGACAGTGTTCGGCAGGTGGGGAGCTAGAAAGAGACAGAGGGAAAGGTGATCAGGTGGGACACACGGTCACAGGAAGACCAACTGCCCCATTTCCTAGGGACTGGGATGTTCCCGAGACTTGGGAATTCCAGGCCTAAAACCAGGACAGTCTTGAGCCAGCAGACACTGAGAACATCTAAGGTTCCAGAATATTCTGACTTGACCCTGCGTGTGCTTCATTTCATCGTGATTTTCTTAACTGGGTGTAGAAGGTTAAATGGTGCCCCCCCGCCAAAAAAAATGTGTCTAAGTCTTAACACTCAGTACCTGGGAATGTGACCTTATTTGGAGAAAGGGTCTTTGAGATGTAAATAAACAAAGGGTCTCGAGATGACATCATCCCGGACTAGCCAGGTGAGCTCTAAATGCGATGACAAGTTGTCCCTGGAAGAAACAGAAGAGGAGACACAGAGAAGGGGAGACAAGGCAGAGGCTGGCCCCCCACCCAGGGCCACGGGAACGAGACGAGGCAGGAAGGATCCTGCCCTGGAGCCTCAGAGGGAGGCTGACACCTTGACTTCTGTGGTTTTAAGCTTTTCCTAGTTAGTGGCCATCGGTCGCAGCAGCAGAGGAAACCGATACACTGGGCATATATGATTTAGACCGTGCTGTGTGTGTATATTTTAAAATAAAAAGAAGCTGTTCACTCCCTCCTGTCCTTCCAGGCAACAGCTTAAACGCTGTCCCCCCCATCAACCCCACCACCAATGGCCCTTACTCTGCAATAAGCCCTGAGCGCATGTTCAAAACTCCGTGTTTTGGCTTCTCCTGCATCTTTGAGTAAATGCCTCTAATCTTCCCTGTTAGATGTAAATACCCTTGAAGACGCCGACCGACTCATGGGGTGTCTGGTAGCCCACATGCTGTCCGAACGGTGTCTGGCGAACGGCAGCGCTCAGGCACTACTGATGAATGAATGAACGAACGAATGAATGAATGAATGTCAGCAAACCTCGATGAGGGCCACACCAGGTCTGGTGAGCCCCCAGTGCGCATCAGATGCCAGGGCCCCTGGAAGGCCACACCTGGCCCCTCGAAGGCAGCCTGGAACCGGTGGGCAGCAATCCCTGTCAGACTGTCCTCAGTTTCCAGCCGTGTGCCCAGCCCTGCCAGCTTCTGAATCTGGCTCCCCTTCTGGGATGCTGGTGTTCACCCATCAGCAGGACATCTGCCAGGCCAACCCCGGCCATGGACTCGGGCTCCGATCCTCTGCATGGCCCTGCAGCCTGGTGATCGCTGCCATTACCAGATGCTTCCCGGGCACGGAGTCCTGGTTTGAGCCAGATCTCCACCTTGTTAGCAGCCTCTTCCTCTCAAATCTCATCAATCTGTGGCCACTTGCAGACAGAACTTCTGGAACCTTCCTGGCATGACCCTGCTATTTCCATGACCGGTCACCAAGGTATGAGACCCAGGCGTAAATGCACCGTGAATCAGGAGTGTGCACCACAGCCGGTGTCTAATGCTGCCCAGCAGATTCCTGCGAGCAGCACACAGGGTCCCGAGGCTCTGCGCCTCCCACCTGCTCACGCCTGAGTCTTCGAGCGTCAGCAGCCCATGCACAGTCATTAGGACGAGCCAGAGAGGCTGATGCCTCAACCTGCTTCCCAAGGACACCGAGAGCCCATAGCTGACTGAGCTGTGGCCAGAGAAGGCGCCGCAAGCTCAGGACACCGGGCACACCGCCGCCTCAGTGTTGGGAACAGGGGCTTCGGTTCCCCCAGACCCACCCCGTCCCTTCTCTGCAGGCTCCCTGTAGCTGGGTTCCCGCCCCTGGCTCCAGGTGGGCTCAGCCACTCACTGGAATCCCAGGCAGGAGATGGGAGGGAGGGAGGGGAGTGAGGCTGGGTATTTATCCCCTCTCCCCATCCTGCTCTCTCCCTGTGGGATCCCTCCGGCTAAATGCCCTCCTGGGGGGTGGACTCTGCTCCTCTGAGTTCTTGCTCTCCCTCCCCCCTGCTCCCTCTCCCTCTCTCTCTGTCTCTCTCCCTCCCTCCCCTCCCTCTCCCTCTCTCCCTCTCTCCCTCCCTCTCCTTTGGTCTCTCTGCTCTTTCCCTCGGTCTCTCTCTCTCTTTCCTTTCCACTCACTGTGTTCTGTCCTTCTTGTCTCTTCACCCTAGAGTTCAGACAAGCCTCACAGCCCCAGCTCCAGAGCACTGCAGCATCCTTGGGTTTTCCCCATACTCTGCCCACATTACGTTATCCTGCTGCTAAACTCCCCTCAGATTACTCAATCTGTTTCCCTCCAGGACCCACAGCAGAAGGGCCACTGCGCTCCCAAAGCAAACCAGGCGAGGATGCTCCACAACCAGGTACCAGGACTTACATACCCCAGGCACGAAGAGCCAAAGGGCCAGACCCTGACGTAGAGCTTGCGAGTGGTGGGGGGTACGAGTGGTGGGGGACCTCTGAGAACAGGGTCCGGATGTGCCACCCCAGGGCCAGCTGCCCAGGACTCCATCTAGGCCCTCCCCAACCCAATCACATGAACCAGGAGAGCAGAGCCTCCCAGGCCCACTGGTCTACTCTCGCCCCTGGAAGGACTGAACGCGCACACGGGCTCTAGCTGCAACAGGTCCAGGCAGCTTGTGCGGCTGAGCGGTTCTGTCAGGCTGGACTGCAGGTCGTAAAGTATCAGCAAACCGCTGATGCTGGACTTGCAGCCAAACTTCAAGACGTGAGGGTGGCTGGTGGGTTTGGGGGGCGCTCTCGTGGGAGGAGAGTAGAGTGGTGCAGGGGTCGGCTGGGACCCCGCGTGCCCCTGCCCGGGCGGCACAGCTCCTGATATGAAAGTGATGACACTCAGCTCTGGGGTCTGGGAGTGTAAGGGAGGGAATTACAATAAAAGATTCTATTTTGTCCTTTGTCATTGGTTTTGACCAGGAAGTCCATGACTTTACACACACACAGTTGTCAAGGGGCTCCCTTGTCTAGACACTGCTTAGGAGAGAGCAGAGGCCAATCCTGGACCTAAAACCTGCCTGGCCTGAGCATCCATCTAACCCCACGGAGCAAGGATCCTTTCTGAGAGTCATACAGGAAGGATTCCCACCAGGAATTCTGGTTTCAGGACCCGGGCAGGCCTGTAATCAAAATTACTCTCTGCCTCAAAGCTGGTGCCCGTTTCTTGGGCCCAAAGTCACTGCCAGTTAGCAAAGGTCGGATGGTATGTTCCATTTCATGGGGACGAGTTCCTGGTGACCATGACTTTGGGTACTGAAGGAAAACACTTTCCAGAGAGACATGGTGTCGCATCTCCTCTTCCGGAAACCAGACGGGTCCAGCCCCTTGGGCAGCCCCTATAATCGAATCTGCGCAAGCTCGTAGCTGGAGTGCCAAGTGTCACTGTGACTTGCCCAGGACCGTGCACAAGCGCTGTGAGGATTTAACAGTGAAGGATGACTGCATCTGAGCAGCTGTACCGGACGGTCTTGGAGCACGACTACCCCATGACCACAACGGCGTCCTGAGGCCATTAGTGGGATTTTGGTGTTTACGCTTGCTACATAGTCTGATTCTGACCTGCTTAAAGAGTAGCAGAAAAGAGATACAACGGCTTACAAATATGGAAATTACGTCCCCAGAGATTATACCTGTGTCAGAGAAGATTATTTTATCCAGTAAAATAGATTAGAAAGAGGGTAAGGACAAGAGTAGCAACGATTCATTGGGCCCTCACTATGCGCTTGACAAGTGCTTAAAGTGTGTTGTGTAATTTATCTCAATTAATGCTCACGAAAAGTCCATGAGGCAGCTATCACGGACATTCCCATTTTACAGGGGGGAAACTGAGGCACGGTGACCTGGAGTAGCTGCTCAGGTGGCAGAACCAAGTTTTGAACCATGGCCGTCGGCCCTGATCACTCACAGGTTTAACCCGCACTCTGTGTGGCCCAAACCCTGAACTAGCCCAGCACCTTCCAGGAAGGCCTTGGGTGCTGGGCCTCGGCCAGCCACTGTGATGGGAGGGGCAGTCCTTCCCAGAGCCGGCGTGGTGCTGGTTTCCTTGAAGCCAGGACACCAAGGTCTCAGACTGAACGGTCCCCTGCTGGAGTCTGAGTGATGACCGGCCTCAGCGCCTTCCCGATCCTGCCCCAAGGCTGCCACCACATCCTGGGTCCTTCCACTCACAGAACGTCCTCAGTGGGAGCCCCCCACCCCCGCGGCACACACGCATTCATAGCCCTCCCAGAAAAGGTCACCCTGAATGTGTGGGGCCAGGCCCCGGGCCTCCGGGCACACACGGAATCACTGCGCCACTCGCCGTGTTTTAACCACCTGTGGCTTTGTCTATGACGCCAATCCTTCTCCAGAGCTATGACCGCTCTCACTCGGTCGTGACCCTCCAGGGCTCAGTCTTAGCACATAGAAGGTTCTGTTTCCTCTAACATGGATAAAAACGGGATCTGGTTCAACTCCTGCTGTACGAGCAAAATGGCTATGCAGCTGATGGAGAAAAGCGGGGATTACAATGGACAAATTCTCCATGTTCTCAAGGGAAATTGAGAACAAAGTGTCAGTGTGGGGACGGCCCAGGCTGTCCAGCAGGGCTGCGGCAGACACGGCGCGGGCCAAGCCCTCCGTGGCCCCGAGTCTCTGTCCAGCTCCAGCCGGACCCTGCCCGGGGCTCTGAAGGCGGTGACCTTCCCCATCCTCCCGCTGTGTCTGCTCCCATGTCACCACCACCCAAGCGGAGCCCAGGCCTATGCTGTATCCCCAGGGGCAGTCTGAATGCTTCTACTCGGAAAACCCAAGCAAACCCCTGCACCTGAGCGTTCTCACCGGCGGACGTCCCTCCGTGCCCTCCACACCCCCGCGCACACCCACCGCAGCCCTGAAGGGCCAGATCCGCACCAGAAGAGCCCTGGCAGGAGATGGCCACTCAAGCCCCCAGCTTCCCGGGCCTGTCTGAGCCGCTGGGGAGGGAGGGAGCCATGCAGACGGAGGGAAAGCCCTTGGTTCTGCGCCCCGGGCCCCGCTTCCGCCTCTAGCCTTTTGAAGTGGACAGGCGTCACCAGCACTTCAGAAAACGTTCTCTAGCCTGCTGCCCCAGGAATAGTAGACACTTCGAACAGGTTTTCCACACTCACAGGGTCGCAGGTCTGTGCAGCCCGCTCTGATACCCACGGGAGACATCAAAGAGCTCTGCAGAAGTAAAGAGAAAATCATCTTACAGTCCAAGTGAACCACTATCGTAAACAAACTGTAACGATTTAATATGTTTATGGAGAGCTAAATTTCCTGCATTTTCAGCACACTCTCCTGCCCTTTGGGATCTATCATAGAGTTCAAACAGCCAGCGAGTGGTCCCCGCCAGCTATAAAATGTTAATATCCTGACAGTGTTGGATTGTGCGATGGGTGAGTGATGCACTTACTTTTATAGGAAACCGTCAATAACACACAAAAGGCATATTGTACAACACAAACGCAATTGTTTTAATTCCCGTCCCCGAGTCTAAGGAAGCTCCGGGGGAAGTCCAGGGAGGAAGTTTCCCCTGCGTGGGAGTCTTCATTCCTGTGGGACGGGCGCTGGAAGGTTGCAAATTGATCTTTCAAACCCCTCTCCTCCATCTGAGGACTCGTGAAGCCATGATTCCAAAAGTTATTTTCCAAATGAATCTGCAGAAGACACTCTGCTCCATCTTTACCCTCCTTTGATCACGAATTGTGCGTGGGGAGGGGGTTCAGCGCCTATCAACAGGCTCACCTGAAAGCAATGAGCCTTGTGAGACAGGTCCCAGGCCCAAGTGTGCAGGTGGTAAATGCGGACGCGGCAGCCGAGGCCGGGGCTGCCAGGCTGCTCAGTGCCGACAAGGTCCGCAGCAAGGCCCCGTGGTCGTGCCGTCTCCTCCGAGCACCAGGGAAGGGGCAGCGCTGTCCCTGACCTGGGGGGCCACCGTGCTGGGAAGCAGCTCTCAGAGCCACCACCGAGCACGTCCTGGAAATTGTTGATGTTGGGACAAGAGGACCCACAGAACTGAATGGTTAGTGGTGATCACATTTCCTCACGAAACTCTCAAGCTCAGAACAGCAATAAATTACTATGGCACAGCAGAGAGCCCTACGGCTGTCACGTCCATCACGTCAAGGCAAAGACGGAGGGTGTCCTGCAGACATCGTTTTCCGGTCAGAGTGGGGCTGCCTGCACCGTCCTGGTGGGGCCTTCCCGAGGGACTGCTCTTCGGAGCTGGGAGAGGCCTTCTCTGAGCAATCCCTGGTCCCAGCCCTCTGGCCCAGGGCATCCCACGTCTGCTCGGACCCTGCGGGTGAGGAAGGCACATGCTCACCCCCTCCCCTACCATTGCTCTCCCCCACACACACTGCTCCCTCTTGCTGGGAGCAGCATGAATGCATGTTCCCACCCTGTGCCCATAGGATTCCTGACAGCTGATGGATGATCTGGACTCTGAATCCTGAAGATGAAGGAAAAGGTTTCCCTGGGGCCACTTTTCTAAAAGGTCTTGGTGCAAAACGTTGGCAGCTCAACTACTTTCCCCAGACAACCACGTGGGGAACCCAGGCGGCTCTCCCCCAGGAAAGGCCGCTGAGAGACACGGCACCAGGAGAAAAGACACAGCAGGAGCCTCTCCACCCGCGAGGGGCTGCTCCAGGACCAAAGCCCGGCCAGCTCTGTCCCTGCCATGGGATGCACTCCCGCCCCCAGCCACCTGCACGTGTCATCTTGACTTCTTGCTGGGCCTGATGGGAGAAGCTGTGTATCTCCCACAGCGGGTCACCACGGTGCTGCACAGTAAGGAGACCCCAGGAAGGACAGCACAGTCGGTCTCCGCAATGCTTTTGTTTGCCCTTCTGAAGCAAGGTGGGCACTGTGCAGCTGGTTCACTCCTGGATTCATAGCAGGTGCTCAAGAAACATTAATTGCCACAAGCCACCCACCCCAGGCTGTGGCAACGTCAGTTCCAGGGGCTTGGGCTTACTTCTACTTCACATTTAACGTAACAAAGGGAATGAAACGTAAGGAGATGAATGATAATCACAAACCATCATCCTCAATGTTTAACTGTTCAGCCACTATTTTTCAGAAAAGCAGCTTCATTCAGTATTATAACTATATTTTTTTTTAAAGATTTTATTTATTTATTTGAGACAGAGAGAATGAGAGACAGAGAGCATGAGAGGGAGGAAGGTCAGAGGGAGAAGCAGACTCCCTGCCAAGCAGGGAGCCCGATGCGGGACTCGATCCCGGGACTCCAAGATCATGACCTGAGCCGAAGGCAGTCGCTTAACCAACTGAGCCACCCAGGCGCCCCTATAACTATATTTTTTATATTTATGGAGCACCAACGCATACCACATACCGGGCTAGCTCTTTGCTAAGCACTGAAGAGAAAATATCATTCTACATGTACACACACCTATGCGCACAAATACACAAATTCACATGCGCGCACACACACACACATACACAAGAGCCTCCGGCAAAAAGCCCTCCTGTGGCATGACTGCTAAGACTGCCCTGGCTCTGGGCTGCCACTGTTCCCATGTGAGGGGAGGCTGGTTCCCACGACCAGACAACGCCCTGGGTTAGCACCGACCCTCTGACCTCCAGCAGAGCCCTGAAGCCAGCCCTCCTCCTCCCCGCCACGCACCAGAGAGAAAAGTGGCCCACGGTTTGATTCAAACTGGAAAATGCACTTGTTTGTTATCTCTAGGCCAGCTTTTATTTCTCCATCTATATGGTAATAATATATCTCAACTTTGCTTCCTATAGAAATGTTCAAACATGCGTGAAAGAGAGTAAGCAATCTAACGATCCCCATGGACCCATCACCCAGCATGTCCTCCCCATGTCCTCCCCAGCATGTCCTCCCCTTCCCCTGGGCCGTCTGGGCAGCGGAAGTGAGACGTGAAGGCCCAACAGCATCTGGCACCTCGTGAGCTCTGAATTCGCAGTAATGATTACCTAATAACCCTTGACTCTCTTTCACACGCACTTTGGAACAGCAAACAGGGCAAGAAGGACCTGCCCCAGGTCACGAGCGCGTGGAGGCTAATGGGCTGGCCCTAGGCTCTGCCTCTCACCCTGTGACCCCACTGAACCCAGCAAGGCAGCTTTATGGGCCTCGAGGACCCTCCTGCCACTTGGTGTCACGGGAGCCTAGGACACAGACTCACTGGTATTGGAACTCCAAAACATCACACCGAAAACCAGAGGAACGTTCCTGAGGCATCATTTTTGTGAGTCTAGCCAGCACAGGTCTGAGAAACACCTTCCATTAAGTCTGAACGTCTCCTTTTTCCAATCTTTTTTTTTTTTTTTTTAACTCTGCCTTTAACTCAAGGACAGGACTTCGTTTCTTAGAGTTTGAAGCCAGGGTGCTGCACTAGGCTCGCGTGCCTGGCTTCCGCGTGCGTCAGTTCTTGCCACGCGGGCACTCTGTGCACAAAGCACTGCCTGACTCCCTGTCTGCTTCCTGAACACAGTGGAGAGGGGCACAGGAGGAGGAAAGGCGGCTGGGCTTCGAAACAGTCTCCAAAGACCAAGCGCTCAAACACTCCCAAGTGTCACCTGCAGTCCGCTCTCTCCACTTCGCGTCCATTCTAACAGGTCTGCTGATGCTCTTCCTGCTCAGAGCAGGTCAGAGCTGCTCCCTTCAAGCAGCCGCCTCCAGAGCTGACCCACACAGGGCAGGAGGAGGTCCACAGAGACCCCTGAGAGGCACCGCACAAAGCACAGCATCCTGGGACTCTCTAGGTAGGGGCCACACACCTGTCCCCAGTCCCCTGGGTGCTGGTGGCGGAGCAGGGAGTGACTTCCTCTACGGATCAGAACCTGAGCTGGGGAGAGTACAGCACCCACAAGGAACAGAGAAGGGGGGGATTAGAACCTCACCTCCCACAGCTCCCTGTCCTACACCCTATGTCCCATGCCCCCATCCCACACCCTCAGTCCCATGCCCCCTATCCCCGCTATCCCACACCTGTCTGTCCCATGCCCCCCGTCCCATACCCTGTTCCACAGCCCCCCATCCCACACGTTATGTCCTGCACCCCATCCCACAGCCCCCATCCCACACCCCCCTGTCCCAGACCCTCAATCCCATGCCCCCCATCCCCGCTATCCCACACTCCACTGTCCCATACCCTGTCCCAAGTCCCCCATGTCCTACACCCTATGTCCCATGCCCCCATCGCACAGCCCCTGTCCCATACCTTATGTCCCATGCCCCCCTCTCCCCGCTATCCCACACCACTCTGTCTCACAGCCCCCCATCCCACACCTTATGTCCCACACCTCCTGGGTCCCACACCCCCCTGTCCCATGCATCCCCATCCCACACCCTCATGTCCCATGCCCCATTCACACACGCCATCCAGAGCCAGATAACAAGGGGCAGACTTGACAAATTTCCCAAAGATGATGTCTAAATGCAGCAGGCTGTGCCTTCCACCCTCCCCTGCTCTTCCTCCTCCAAGCTCAAGCCTTTCATGATGTTTTGTTCTTGTGGATAGTTTGGAAAATTACTACAGAGCAGCTGGGACATGGGGCGAGAGGAGTGGCAGGGAGGCTCAATGCTTCTGGATTAAACTAAATGAATCATAATTTGGTGTTTCCAGCTCTAGAGTGAGCGTTCTTCAGGCATGAGCAGGGAGGGTGTTTGTTGTCCAGACTGATTTACCTTAGAAAATGCTTTGGCACACGGTCTGCCTGGCTCCCCACCCAGCAGTAGCTGGAATTCTGTGGGGCAGCAGGTGCCTGGCACTTAGCACAATTCCCCAGCCAAATAAAATATTCCGTAAACACAGGGTGCACTGAATCATAATGTCATTCATTGTACTGGGGTTCTACCTGGCTCAAAAACTGTTCCTTAGGGCGCCTGGGTGGCTCAGTTGGTTAAGCGACTGCCTTTGGCTCAGGCCATGATCCTGGAGTCCTGGGATCAAGTCCCGCATCGTGCTCCCTGCTCAGCAGGAAGTCTGCATCTTCCTCTGGCCCTCCCCCCCTCATGCTCTCTCTATCTCATTCTCTCTCTTAAATAAATAAATAAAATCTTTAAAAAAAAAAAAAAAAACTGTTCCTTAGCCACAGGTTCTTTTTCAGCAATGTGTCCAGTGAAATTCACATTCTCCCCATGGCTGGAGCACCTTCCTCCGTCTTAACTGTGCCCCTCTGTTCATGACAGGCTCTAAAAAATGGCAGCTTGAGTTAAAGGTGAGTGGTCATTTCGGTCCCAGCTCATCTTTTTACAGCTTTCAAAGAGTGTTTAAAATTCCTTCAGTTGAGCCTTAGGCTACATGTGAATTTTTTAGGTAAGTAAACAAAAACTGTGATTTCCATTTGGGAATTAGTGAGGAATGAGCAATTCACAGCTTGGTTTTAAAGCCTCGTGGGTAGACGTAGGTAGACGCTAGAAAATGCACCCCAGGCTGACTTGAGAAAAGACCTTTCTCTCCAGATGAATAACTGTTCGAAAGCAAAGTGAGGTGTAATGCAAAGCAAATGCCTCTTGCTTCCAGTGGAACTGCCCTCAGGAAGATCCAAGCAGGCTGAGCCAGGGTTAATTAGGGGTACTGAGAGGGAGCAGAATCTCCAGGCCATGTCCTCACCTCTGAATGCAGGACGTTTATGTGCCCCTATAGACAATGCCCCACTTCCTACATGGTTATTCCTTTTCTATAGCATGGTTATTCCTTTTCTGTAACTCCTGTGATTGGTTCTTTTCTTATTTTCCTAGGTAATTTGAGACACTGGAGCCATAGTTCTCAGCCTTAGCTGCACGCTGGAATCAGCCAGAGAGATTTAGAAATCCAGATGCCTGGGTCTCACCCCCAGAGGTTCTGACTTAGTTGGTCCAGGGCATGGCTGGCTTCAGCCTGTAATTCAAACATGCAGCCTAGGTGCAAAGTCCTTTGTTGGGGATGTCCCTGGGACACCAAGCCAGCCAAAGGGAAAGGGAAAGGGACTGTGGTGGAGAAAGAGGAGGGAAGGGGGAGAAGGGGGGAGGGAGGGAACGGCTTGTGAAGGACAGATAAACAGCCTAGACCATAGAACACATCCCCTGAGGAACAGAAGAAAATGTCCCGTGTGTGCTTCATGACTGAGAAGGACATAATAAGAACAGAAATTCAATAAAAATAGTCACTCAAAGGCAAGATTATAAAACAAAATAAGATGAGAATGGAAATTGCAGACTCCAGGAAACAAATTGACCAAAACACTATCATTACAGAAATACCGTGTGAAGTCAAAACATCAAGAGAGAAGTGACGCACAACTCACAGGGGCGGCGTGGAAGAAAGGCTGAGAGTGCCAGGGAGGCAGAGGAGGTGCAGAACGGAGCAAAGGATGAGAGGCAGGTTGTGGGCAGCAGTAATGAAATGCAGGGGAAACTGGCTCCCCCAAAACAGACAGTCCAACCAACATGTGGAGCCCAAGGGCTCAAAGATAGAAGAAAAATTTCATAGAAACAGTTTGTGAATCTATAGCTCAAAATCTCATACCATGTTTCAGGATAAAATTACAGAGAACAATCACAAAAAGACATCCTGGTTAAGGCACTGATTTAAATTTAAGGAAATGATTCTTGGGTCATCCAAGTAAATAAAGAACTCACCTGCCAAAGTCAGCGCTGCAGAAACAATGGGGCACTGGCCCCCAGGTTCTGAGGAAGAGAACCGTAGCTCCAGCCACACCGTCCTTCAGCTGTAAAGACAATAGATAGATGCTCACAAACATGAAAGACCTCAGGACTGCATGAGCTGTTCAGTCACAAAATCCAGCCAATGGGAAAGAAAGTCTTGGCACTGCTCCCACACTAGACACCAGAAGGCAGTAGGGGAACTCCAGGGCATCCTTAGGAGAAGAAAGGAGTGCAGAGTATAGAGAGAGCTAGACATCCCCAAGCTCCCACAGCCTCCAGGAATATGGTAACTGGGTTTGTCTAGGAAAAATCACTGGCAACAGATCTAGTCAGCTAGGAAATTAAGAGAAACAATCTAGAAACAAAGCGGCCTTCACTAAAAGGACTGGATGTAAGGGGTAAGCCAACTGAACATAGAACCAAGACCGAACATGTGTGGGAATTAGCTACAAGGTGAACACATGTGCTGGCAGCTGTGACATATTAAAATCACAACTGACAAAAGCTTGAAGGGGAGAGGAGGCATATCTCCGTATCTCTCCTAATACAGAAGCAACCAATAACTGGGAAATGAAAACATGTAGGTTAGACAATATGACTCCACTCCAACCTGACCATCCCACACAACTATCTTCATAATCTTCATGTCACCAATATCTCTTTTAGTTAGAAATATCTGAAGTCAGCAGTCTCTTCAAGTTTACTTGCATTTCTTTTATCTTCATGCAAAATTAAATTTCATACACATTCTCAAAGACAGCATATACAGTATAATCTCACCTTAACTTACAGCGAGCTCCCTGCACCAGCCACTTGACTGAACATGCGTCCTCCTTCCTTCCATGTGTACCTGTGCAAATGTCCACCAAGTATCCTCAGGTAATGGGCAACTGAGTCAGTGCCTTTTTGTCACTTCCTTATATATAGCCTCTTTATTGCATACCTTTCTAGAAGACTATATACTATCGTTCCAAAACCAGAGAAGTAAATTAAAAAAAATTTCTTAAAGGTTTCCCACAAGACAAAAACTATAAAATCCCAATTGCCAAGTGTGGTTCCATTTGTCTCCAAGCTGAGCCTCTTCCCCTGCCTCCCTGAGGCCCCTTGAACCCACTGTCTCCCCCTCAGTCTGCACCTTCCTTCCTCTTCCCTCAAGCAGTGAGTCCTGGGGGAATGAGCTATGGAACTCCAACTGTGCCCGAGCTCAGGGAGCAAAGGCTGGTGGTGGAATCTGACACCATTTCCCGCACTCCCTAACAATGGAAGTGCTCTCTCTCTATCCCAGATACCAAGAAAAGCAGTCAGCACATATTGGATGCCATAGTGAAAGTTGCTAAAAAAATATATAAGGTGATATTACGAAAACTTCATGCCCACAAATATGACAATATAGCTGAAATTATCTTCTAGTCAAATTCAAAACACAAAATTGACACAGGAAATGCTTGCTAAGGTTTTTTGTTCTTTTTAATGGAGAAAAAGTTTCCAACAGAAAAAATAAATGTTTCTGCATGGAGCACTGGGTGTTATGCACAAACAATGAATCATGGAACACTTCATCTAAAACTAATGATGTAATGTATGGGGATTAACATAAGAATAAAAAGAAAAAAATAGAAAAAAGAAATGTGCACCTGAACACAAGGGGAGGACACAGTCCAACCCACTACAGAGGAAATATTCCAGAACTTATAAATAAGACTTTGCTCTCCTATCCCATCCCAGTGTCCTAGGCCAGATTGCTTCTATTTCCACCCCAGCCAGCCCTTAGTGGCGGTGTCCTGCTCTCCAGACCCCATCATCTCTCAGAAAAGACAGACCATGAGGAGCAAGAACAGGATGCCCTAGATGCACAGGACTCAGCAAAGCCTCTTCTCATTCATGGCATGACCATGAAAAGCTGATAGTCCACTGTTTCCCCAAGCAGTACTTGGTACGCCCCGATTCTGGTAAGATGCAGGGGGGCAGCAAAGTTGTGGCTGCGTCCTGGGATAGACTCTTGCTCAACTGTCTAGATCCAAGTCCAGCCTCAGAACAGTTCTGGAAAGACCTGGAGCCAAGGGAGGTACCATGATGTCCTGGAAATCACAGACCCAAGAGTTGGGGGCAGGGGCTTGGGCAGCGGCTCCTCCACCAACAGGCCTTCAAGTTCGGGGTCCTCTCTCAGAGGGCCATTCTGTACTGGGGGAAGGGGCACTTGGCACTACTGAGCACTGTCCACCCTGCAGCCCACCTGGCACTGTGCTTTCATACCTGAGACAGGTAAGGCTCTGGAGAGCAGGACGCCATGGCTAAGGGTGGAAATAGAAGCGATCTGGCCTAGGACACTGGGAGGGGGTAGGAGGGCAGAGTCTCATTTACAAGTTCTGGGATATTTCCTCCATACTGGGTTGGATGGTGTCCTCCACAAAGTTCGTGTCCTCCCAAAACCTCAGAGTGTGACCTTATCTGGAAATAGGCTCTTTGCAGATGTGCTGTAATGAGTTGGGGTGAGGTCATCCTGCACTGGGGTGGTCCCTAAATCCAAACACTGGTGTCCTTGTAAGAAGAGAGGAGAGACACAGGGAAAGGCCATGTGATACCAGAGACACTGACAGGAGGGCTGTAGAAGCTTCCAGAAAGAGGAGGCAGGAAGGACCCCCTACAGCCTTCTGAGGGAGCCCTGGCTGCCAACTGCAGGATCTCAGACTTTCCGACCTCCTGGATGTGAGAGAGTATGCGTCTGTGATTCTGAGGCCCCGGTTTGTGATGCTTGGTAAGACAGCCCCGTGACACTCATCCACGGGGAGACCCATGGAGAGAAGGATTTGTGGGAGAGTGCCCTGAGTGTGGGGGCAGAGGGGAGAGTCTGAATGCGGGGGACAGCTGACAAGAACCATCTCCTGCCCCTCCTATCACTACTGTGACTTCAGCTCCCTTCTCACTCAGCTCAACCTCCGCAACACGTTCTAGAGCTTTCCCGCATGTTCCCCTATCAAATCCCAACACCGGCCAGATTCCTTCAAAACCCACATCTCCGTCTGATGTGAATGCCATGCCTACCCCAGGGGCCGGCCTGGCTCCATGGTGGGGGCTGGGCATGGCCCTCTCTGCCCCCTCCCCTGGGCGCTCAGAAGAAGCAGACCCTCCCCAGGCCCCTCAGCCCTGCACCTGACTGAGAGATCCAAGAGTTGGGGGCAGGGGCTTGGGCAGGGGCTTGGGCAGCGGCTCCTCCACCAACAGGCCTTCAAGTTCGGGGTCCTCTCTCAGAGGGCCAGTCTGTACTGGGGGAAGGGGCACTTGGCACTGCCGAGCACTGTCCGCCCTGCAGCCCACCTGGCACTGTGCTTTCATACCTGAGACAGTGCCCTCCTGAACATACTCCTCCACCAGCAAGTCTCTGAACACCCAATTTCCTCCCCTCTGGGCCCTGGGGCACAGCTCCAGACCAGACAGGCAGCGGCGGGTGCTCCTGGAGCTGACCTTCCGGTGGATTCCACCACTTCCCAGAATGTGCTGGTCAGAATGCCGGAACGAGCCCAAAGGTCCTGTCTCCCTGCTCTGCTGAGCTGCCCCCTGGTGCCACAGGCCAGGCTGGGGGCCCACGGACAGGGGTTGTGGGGGGTGTGCCCCTTCAAACGGAAGGAAGGAGGAAGTGAGGGCTCACTCTGGTGCCCCCTGCTCTGACCCTGCCCTCCTCGGGCTGGGCTGGAGGGACGAGGGCACAGGGAGGTCTGACCCCTGGACTCACTTGGGGAGGTTTTGTGCCTCTGCTACCTGCAGTCCCCTCTGCCCAGAGGGGGTGGCCATGCAGGTGACAGGCCTGGCTTTCGAGGAGCAGGTGCCTGGCCCCTTCTTGTGGATTGAATTGTGTCCCCAGAAAAGATTATGTTGAAATTCTAACCCCCAGTACCTCAGAATGTGACCTAATTTGAAAACAGGGTCTTTACAGAGGTGACCAAGTTAAGATGAGGGTCCCTAACCCAGTGCACCGTATGTGATGGGGCCCCAGCCCACCTGGAGCTTATGAACAAATACTTAGAGACCAAGCCTACACTCTGACTTGTACAGGCGCTGGGGGGCCAGCTGAATGGATTATCGCCACACGGTGTTTAGTAAATGTGAGTCTATCTGTCGGCTCAGATAGATAAACGGCATGTCGCCTTCTTGGGGGGTCGCCTCGCTGTTCTTCACAGCCCCGCCAGATGCTCCCGCCTTCAGACGCAGTCTGCTTCTCCTCTGGAGGATTTGCTGGAGAGCATATGGCTGCCTTCAGTGCTGCCGCAAACACATTAGGACCCTGTGGTTTCAGGCACGGCCAAGTCGGCGGGGATGGCCCTGCCTGGGGTGCCAAGGGCCGTGCCAACCTTGAGAACGCTGCCTGGCTGGCCCAAGGGAGGTTGCTTTGGAATGCTCCAAGGGAACACCACCTTCCTCCTCCTGCCAGGCCCGGGATGCCGCATGGTGGATTCGGCGTGCAGCCCACCCCATATGGACCAGGTGCTAGTTCTCCCGGACAAGCCAACTGAACCTGGGAGGCCTGACTGCAGCGAGGCCAATCGGATTCCTCACCCAGGATCTGGGACTGGGATGTAGAAAGAGCCCAAGAGAGTCTCTGGGAGGCAGAGGGGAGCAACGCAGGGCGAGGATCTGAGTCCACTGGGTTACCAGCGCCAGAGTGAGGCTACAGATGTGTCTGCTGAGGTTTTCTTTCAGAGCAGAGCCAGCCCTGCTCTACTGGGCCCTGATGGGGGAATATCTGCAGCCTTAGAGCAAACCCTCCTTTCCATGGGCTGCCTACGTGGATTTCTGTCCCTTGCAACCACATAACTCCCAGCAGGAAATGCCACTCACGTCAGGTTCTCTCTGGGCCTGCGATGCCCGTGGTTCTGCATGGCTCTGGAACCGTTACTGAGCTGCATGCTGCCTTTCTGAAGGAGGAGGTAGCAGGCATCAGCCCAGGGCATGCTACCCGGCCTCTACAGACCAGACACTAAGAGGTGGTCAGATATCAAGGCACACAGAGAACCAGGAGGAAATAAAGACCGATCCTCTGCAGGTGAGCTAATACAGAGCCTCCCTGGATAGCCAGGCACAGTGCCCGTGTTCCTGTGCAGGACGGGCCTCCACTCAGGGCTGGATCCCATTTGCTGGACCCCTAGTTTCTCAGGACAACCTCCTACAGCCATATCAACAGATCCCCTGTAAGCAGGGACCTCTGGAAGAAATGAGCTGGTACAAAGTACACATATGCGTGAGTAACAAAAGCAGCTTCCGGCAGACAGGGGGGCCTGCAGACGGTGGGGGGGCTTGTCCCCCAGCAGACAGGGGCCTGAAGATGGGGGGACCGACAGTCACCTGATCCTGGGCCTGGCAGGAGGAGGAAGGTAGTGTTCCCTTGGAGCATTCCAAAGCAACCCCCCTTGGGCCAGCCAGGCAGCGTTCTCAAGGTTGGCACGGCCCTCGGCACCCCAGGCAGGGCCATCCCCGCCGACTTGGCCGTGCCTGAAACCACAGGGTCCTAATGTGTTTGCGGCAGCACTGAAGGCAGCCGTATGCTCTCCAGCAAATCCTCCAGAGGAGAAGCAGACTGCGTCTGAAGGCGGGAGCATCTGGCGGGGCCGTGAAGAACAGTGAGGCGACCCCCCAAGAAGGCGTCACGGGAGAAGCCTTGGCTGCCAGCCTGGCGCCCATGGGCCCCGAGAGTGGCTGATCATGCTGATTAATCCCTGTTCCCGAAGACACAGATTTGTCACCATTGCGCCTTCGTGGCCTGGGATGGCAGGATGCTTTCAGCCGGGGTTTACAACTCTTCCTCTTTTCTCCCTAAATACTTTAATTCTTTCTACTTGTCACTTTTTTTTTAAGCAGGCTCCATGCCCAGTGTGCAGCACAATGTGGGGCTTGAACTCATGACCCTGAGATCATGGGCTGAGCTGAGATCAAGAGTCAGATGCTAACCGACTGAGCCACCCAGGCGCCCCTTCAGTCACTATTTCTACAAGACCAATACCTGATTCTATCGAGCATGCTAGCTGTTCTTGAAGCGGGAACAATATCCCCAGTGATGTGTCCAGGGATCCTCCCTTCCTCACCATTGGCATCACTCCTCATCAGGACGATGTGGGGACAATGCATACAAAGGTCTGTGACAATCCTGCATTTGGGACAAAGGTAGGAAGGAAAAAAGACCCAGAAAGTATTTTTCTACACCAGACTGGGGGGCCAGGTGGGAACAGGCTAGACCCAGAGTCAGAGACTTGGGGCACCTGCCCAGCAGCGAGATCACCTGGGATGAGTAACTTTTCCTGCCTGGCTTCCCACTCTGGAAACATAAAATGAGGCCAGAGGACTGGGTGATTCTGTGACTTTCTTCTACAACCAGTCAGACATGAGTGCAATGCTTTCTCCCTACTCAGCTCTATGGGAAGTCAAGAACCCAGATGGGTGTCGGGGCCCCACTGTGGGCTGAGATGTTCAATCACAGATGTGATATGAAGCGTCTCACCACTACCGTCCAGAGAGCGTTCTCTCTGTGAGCACACTGACAGAGAGAACCATCACCACCTGCCATGAGCCAATTCTCGACATGCTCCACGGATGAAGATTCTGAGGCTCAAAGTGGACCAGTGACTTTCCAGGTCACACAGCCAGAACTGAGTCAAGGCCACTCCAGAGCCAAACCCCGCTCCTTTTGCCATGTCAGGGTAAGTCCACATGGATTTATTCTCATGATTATGAGCATAATTATGATTGATTATTATAATAAGTGCGATGACAGCATAGAGAAGAAGCATGACGGACACACACGGCAAGCTTGTACAGTTAGAGGAAAGGACTAGCACAAGGCTGTGCTCTAAATTCAGCGTCAGGGAAGAGAGACACTGGACAACACTAACATCACCTGCTATTCCTCCTGGCTCTTCCCAGGCAAAGTAACTTCACTTAAATAGAGATTTTCTGAATGAGATTTCGAGGTGGTGATAGAACCCAAGAGCCGTAATCAGCAGCAAACCCAGTCACGAGAGCTTGGTGGGCATTGGCAGTTTCCTGTGTCCGTCCCCCAGAACAGCCTCACATTTGCTCATCAGGCGGACAGACGTCCCAGACTCTTGTCTGAACCAGATCAGGAATGCATTCTCTCCACGGCCACGCTCCGGAGCTGGAAGGAGGCTGCTGTCCACGTGAGGCTCTAAGCCCAAGAGCACGAAGACTGCTCATACCCACCCTGGTCGGTGTGTGTTAGTACAGTCCAGAAGTTCCTCAAGAAAACAAGAATAGAACTACCGTAGGATCCAGAAATCCCTCCCTGGGTATATTTCCAAAGGAAAGGAAATGAGTACCTAGAAGAGATCGCTGCACTCCCACGCTGACCGCGGCATGATTTACACGAACCACAGCAGGGAAGCAAGTTCATGTCCCCTGATGGAAGAGTGCGCGAAGAGAATGTGCTGTGTCTACACAATGGAGTATTACTCAGCCAGGAGAAACAAAGAGATCCTGCCATTTACGACAAACTTGGATGAACCTGGAGGACATTAGGCTAAGTGATCTCATTTATATGTAGAATCTAAACAAGTCAAATTCATAGAAGCAGAGGGTAGAACAGCGGTGACAGGAGTGGGGAAGTGGGGGAAATGTTGTTCAAAGGGTATGAAGAGGCAATTATGTAGGACGAACCGGTCTAGGGATGTGATGCACGCCGCAATGATGACAGTTAACAGTATGGTACTGAATGCTAGAAATCTGCCCAGAGATTAGACTCATCACACACACAAGACAGTAACTATGTGAGGAGGGGATCTGTTAATGACCTCGACTGTAGTAATCTTTTCGCTGTGTATATGTATATCCAATCATCATGGTAGACAGCCTAAATATGTATACTTCTTACCATAAAATAAAATTTTTAAAAATGAGTATCACCGAACCAAAGAATACATCAGCCTTAGTAGGTATTCACAGAAGAAAAGAAAGAAGAGAGGGAGGGAAGAAGAGAAGGAAGGAGGGAGGGAGGGAAGAGGGGGGAGGGAGGAAGGAACCAGTGAACAGGCTGAACAATCTCACCTCCTTCATCAGGACACTACTACCCACCAGAGACCCTCTCTGCACTAAGTCAGCATCCCAGGAGCTCATCCCTGTCCCGCTGGACCCCGTTGCCTCCCACCTGTACACCTGTTCCCAGGAGTTGACGTCCACATCCAGTGATCCAGTAGAAACTGTCTCAATAAATCAACCACCAAAAATTATTTTCTTCAATTCTCTTACAATGCTAGTAAAAATGCAAAGTATTGCCATAATTAAAGTTTTAAAATTAAACCAAAATAAGTTAAATAGTTCCCATTACTCATATTATTGCTCAGGCTGATATAAAAGATAATATTTACTAACTAGCAGTCATAATGAAAATTAATCTTTTATATACTTAATGGGTTTTCTGATATAACTCCGCTCCCCTCCCCCCAATTATTCTCAAGCAATTAAAATTTTAAGTGGCGGTCTTACTGTAGTTCACATCAGGAACCAAGAGAAGAAGGGTTTTAGGGCTCGGATGGATAGCAGCTCAGAGAGTCACCCTGTGACGAGGCGCTCCTCCAGCAGCTGAGATACAAGCCAGGGTCGCACACACCGGCCCTCCCCTCCTCCTTCACATCTCCCCGTGCAGAGAGGACTCTTCTAACCACCCTCTGCCGAGATGCCATGGTGCTCCCAGTACCCCACGAGGACACAGCTCCCGGGGCCCCCCCTTAACAACTGTGCCAGTAGAGGAGAATGCACACTCTCTGATTTTAAAAACCCATCACCCCCACCCCACCCCTGCTCCTGCCAACGTGAAATGGAAATACTGTTCCGCGGGAACAGGAGTCCCAGCATGAAAGCTCCCCTGGAAACTGGGGGCGACTGGACCCCGACACAGGAGGATCAGGCCAGCGTGTCCCGGACTGCGTTCCCTGTGGTTCCAGAGCAGGGGCACCAAGGCACCCTCCTGACCCCAACCCCAACCCTGCGGAGGTTCACTCACAGCAGCTAATTCTCCGGAGCTCCTTGGGCTAAGGCTACGCCCCCTCCCAAGTTCGGCTGCCACATCAGAGGTACCAGTGGGTCAGTCTCCGAAATGTAGCTCCAGTTTCATGCCCGTCTCATGGGAAGGTGGTGCGCGCTGGGGCCCCGGGCGGTCCCTAAGGGCCTCACTGGAAGCTTGATCCATGAGCCCAAGGGTGGCAGAAACGGGTCCCAGGCCGCTGAATGTGACTTTGAGACGGATTCTCTCAGATTATCGCTTCAGGGAAAAGCAGTCCGTGCGACAGGGTCTGTAATGAGGAAAATAACTATGTATTTTAAATTTGGGTTCTTAAAACCGTCACCATGCCACTAACCTCAAGCATTGTAACAACCAAGTCTATGCCAAATCAATTGCATTATTCAGTTTTATTGTTTTTCTCTGTTAAACATTGCTGACTGGGGCCAGTTACTCTTACGAGAGAAGAAGGGTCTCACGCACTCCCAGCCCCGGGTTATAGGTTGTTAAAGGCTTGTCTGGGCACAGTCCCAACTGCGTCCCATACCTCAATGTTTTCAACTCCGAGAACTAGCAAGCACTAAAAGGGATCATCAATAACCATCATCTCACTCTAACTGTATTGATTCTAAGGGCAAGGGATTAAATTTGACTTTGAATGCTCTACAGTTTTACTGGTGCATCTGAATGAAATTTCAGATCTGCACTGGAATTTCATGCCCCGTGCAGATATCTGGTATTTCTGGCTCATCACAGAGCCAGTCACATGCTTATTAGGTTTGAAATCGAGATAGTTGCTGGGGACAGTTTAGAGCCAACCATCAATCTGTAGAAAGATAAAGACGCTGGCCACACTTTCTTGTTTTTAAAGAATCTGTTTTCCGAGGAGATTAAGCTCCGTGGGAAACAACAAATGTCCCAGTGCAGGAAGGGGCTGAGTATGTCTCCGCTGGTATCTGGGCACTTGGATTCGGTGCAGGGGGGCGGGGGGGGCGGGGCAGGGGTCTATCGCCGAAACTGCTTGTTTGCACAAACAGTGTGCTTTATGCTGTTTCCACTGGCTCGAGCCTGCTATGCCCGGGGGCCGGCCTATGCTGGGCACTCCCCCTAATCTCACCATGGAGGAGAACCGTCTGGTCAGGTGTCCTGGCAAAGCCAGCCCTCCAAAGGCCCCCAATGGAAGAGGCAAAGCCCCCTCGCTCCCAGGAGCTGACATGCAGCCCCTCACTCAGAGGAGGGACGTGGCTTCCTCCCCAGAAGCCAACCGGGGCTGGCACACTGTTTATGCCTTTGAGCATGTGACAGAATGCAGAAAAAGAGAACTCAAGATAAGAGTAGGATCCTAGCAACAGAAGGCATGCCAAGCAGTGAGGGGGTGCTGCAGATGAAGTTTTGTGTCCCCCCAAAGTGCTGTGTTGAAGCCTAACCTCAACAGGACGGTTTGGACGTGAGGCCTCTGGCAGGTGATTAGGTCATGAGAGCAGAGCCCTGGTGAATGGGGTTAGTGCCCTTGGAAGAAGGGATCTCAGAGAGCCCCCTCACCCCTCCCACCATGTCAGGACAAGGCCAGAAGATGGCCATCTGCAACCTGGAAGAGAGTCCTGGCCAGAGCCAGACCCTGCCAGCTCCCTGATCTCACACTCCCGGCCTCCAGAACTGTAAGAAAGAAGGGCGAGGGCTTATGAGGCACGCAGTCTGTGGTCATCCGTTACAGCACCCGAAACGGTCCAAGACAAGCCAGTAACAGAAATTGGCCCCCTGAGGAAATGCGGGGGACTGAGACCAGACAGCCCAGGAGGAATGTCCAGAAAAGGACAGAGGAGCTGGGATGCAGGAGAACCAGGGCGGGGGGGGGGTGCGTAGCAGGAGAGGAGAAGGGACATTGGCATAGAGAGCAGGGGACTGACCTCTCTCACCGGCAGGAATAAGTGCTGTACAAACACAAAGCCCATGAACACGAGATTTGTGTGATACTCGTTCACTGGTTAATTGGTCAGTAAACCCGAGCACACATTTGCCCACAGCCTGGCGCTGTTACCTCAGTCAGTTGAGATCTGGGATGCCAGTTGACTAACCCAGCCTGAGGTCAGCACAGCCCTGCCCACCCAGCCCACCAAGAAGAGCTGCAGACTGGGGGCCAGGCCACCTG
>NC_138374.1:2099747-2121595 GCF_054177405.1 Leptonychotes weddellii
GCTTCCTGTTTGCCATTTGCTCGGGAGTTGGCCACAATGAAAGCCCCATTGTGTGGGCCACTGGAGCGCTAAATGAAGGGCTACCCCTGAGGTCATGACCACCTGCTGAGCGGGTTCACACCCAAGACGCATTTGGGCCTGAAAGCCACCACCACCACTCCATAGTGAAGACTCGAGGATGTCCCCGCTCACAGGCCATCCCACTGTCAACGCTGCAGAGGGCTGGAAGTCCTGGGACAGAAAGGCCAGGAGGACACGCCTGCTCTCCACCTGGTTAGGGAAGGAGCCACAGGCTTCCCCTTTAGGGGATCAGCTTCCTTCACAGCCTGCACCTGACTCAGTGGGAAAACCCCGTTGGGGCTGGAGAACATTCTCCCTTCCTCTGTGTCTCACCAGCCTCTGCCCCCTACCCTTCTGGCTGCCCCCTGAGCTTGGCTGGGTTTGGGTGCTTTCAGGTGGGAGCTGCACACTCCCTCTTGTTCGAGGACACGAGGATAGGCACTAGGTCTGCTCCCTGGGCTTGGCTCAGCTGCCCCAACCCCAAGAGTGTGTGCACCCCCTCCCACCCCCCTCGAGCTTGGTGGCAGCGAGCAGCAGGAGGCTCCCAAACCCAGCGCTTGGAACGGTTCCTTGTGGCTTCTCGAGGACCACTCTCTGTCTTAACTCCCTTTTTTTAAGATTGAAATTCATACCTCCTTGGGGGATATCCCTCCACATTTTGAAATGTTTTGAATTTGTAAGTGCAAGTATCTTTTAAACCATTTTTTATTATAGAAAAGGAAAGGGAGACGGCTAGCCCCCTTTCTCAGCTCAGAAACCACAGAAACCGGGAGAAGCTTCAGAGCACATTTCTAAGGTGAGCAGAAGAGCAAGCGAGGGAGCAAACGGAGATACCCCTTCCCCAAGTTCCCCAGCATCCAGGGGAACCTTCCATGGCCCTCACCAAGTACATGTTGGCCTCCTCTTACATCACGCTTGGTTCCAGGCCAACAAGGATGGCTTTTCTAAGTAACACTGCTCTGGAAACATGGAAGCTGGTTAATACGCTCATTACATTTTCTCTAGACCATTTCAATTTCATATTTGGGGAAAAAACATGCATTATCTTAGAAATATCAAAATATGCATTTTTAATGACACATATAATTAGACAACATTCAAATGTCCTGTTGGACAACCTACACATTCATACTTAGCTTTTAAAGAGTTTCAAAATGGAAAAAAAAAATTAACACTTTTTCCCTCCAAAACAAACAAACAAGGTTGCATGTCTTGATAGAATGTTTTTAATTTTTCCCTTAGAGGGAAACTTCCAAAGAGAAAATTATTCCTGGGGCTCTTTGCTCTGATCACTACTGAAAGAAAAACAAACTCAATCAGCTTGGACAAGTCCCTGGGATGCAGAAGGGAGGCTCTTTCACAAAAAAAATGAAGTGACTGGCACACGTGAAACTCTATTTTTTCCCTCAAGATGCCCTTGGTAAGAGTCAGACGGGGAGAGGTCGGTCTGTGAGAGCAGTCTTTGCCCCAGCTGCTGCCTTCATCAATTCCCATTTCCAGAAGCTTGGCAGTTCTGTGGTTTGTGCGGGATTACGGAGTGTCTTCCAGAGAGCTCTCTCCACCCGACTGATGCCACCCCAGGTGTGGGCTTGGCCGCACCTGCTGAGAACAGCTAAGTCATGGTCCTACCCTGGGCTGCTCCAAGTTACTAACTTCGTGACCTCCCCCTGGAGAGCCTCCCCTGCCCCTCCTGGTTCGCCCAGGACCATCCCAACCCGCTGCCCTCGTGTTAAAAGTTACTGATCCAACCAAGCGCATTCAGCCCCACCAGTTCCTCAGTTACATCTTCCACCTGAATTTTTTAAATGGTGGATAGGTGGTTTTATCTTTTTCTTTCCTTTTCTTTTCTTTTTTTTACTTGCAGTTCTTGATGCTATAGAATGGCCCTCATTTTATTCCCACAGAAAATCACAAAAAGCAATGTGACCAGAAAGCACATACTAATCCCATAATATGCAAATTTATTTCTTGATGCTGCAGAGAATATATATCATCTTTCTCCCAACAGCCGGTGTTTTAAATAGAGCCCTACAATCTGCGTTGACCTACTTGTCTGTGAGTTTACACTTGGCCTGGAGTCTACTGCCCTGTTTCTTGAAAAAAACCCATGATTCTCAAATATCCAGCCAGTAGGCTTCTTTCCCACAGATTAGAAATTTGTTTTTCATCTGGGGCAAATGAGTGGCTTTCAGCTGGTACATGACCCCCTATAATCATTCTCAACATGCATATAAAATATGCATATTTCCTGGGATGGAGGTCTCAAAAGTCCATCAGATTCTCGAGGAAGCACATTTGCTAACAAGGATCATTCTTGCTCACACTGGCCAATTCAGTGTCTAGTGCATGGAGCATTTCCAGAGGCAAGAGTGGCAAAGTAAGTCTTAAATCTACTGGGCTAAACCTTAATGCTTGCTCTCTGGGAATCTACCAAAAGGACAGTGCAAGGTGGACCACCCCAGCCCAGGAGGGAGGTCAGCATCAAGCAGCCTCCACGATGGAGAGGCATGGTTTGTCCTAACGCCACACAATATGAACTGTTTTTATCTCTTCCCCACCACAGGACATGTAATTTTCACTCAGGCACACTCAAACAACAAAAATGTTAAGGCATCAACAAAATGACAAACCCTATGGCATTTTAGCAGACATCTTAGAATTTAACATGGCTTTGTTCTTTTGCCACTGCACAAAAATATCAACTCGGCACTTAGGAAACCCCGTTGAGATGTGAATGTTAAGGATCACGCAAAAGCTCGCAGTGTTCCATTATTTAGCTTCTGCAGGGGGAAGCACAGCTTCGTGCAGAAGTGAAAACACAAAGCACCACGAACCCAGGGCACTTCAGAAACCACAGCTGTTTCCACGCCATGTGGCCTGGCTCGGGACCCGGGCTGGTAATGATGGGGCCTCAGTCAGAGGTGCTGCAAATAGGACTTCCTACGAGCTGCCTCTGTCATGTATTATTTATTAACTTAAACCTTGGGAACAAATATGTATTTCTCCTCCACAGTTTGTGCAGGAAGAACCAGGAACCCGAAGGAGGGGCCCTCCTCTGGGCTCTTCTTCGGCAGGACATTGCAAGGTGAAGGCCAAGCGGGGAGGCTCATGAGACCACAGGCACTGGAGACAGGCCTGACCTCTGGGGTTCTCCCACCTCAGGGACCCTGTCCAAGGGTAGAAACCATGTGTGTTTTGGCTCAAGGAGGAGCAATAGGGAAGGGAGATGGCCAGGAGCCCCTTCCTCAGGAGCTGTTGCATGAACAGAACCTTGAGGCCAAACGCCTAAGCTGGGTACCCCAACGCTAGAAGGCATCCCACCTGCTCCTGAACTTGGACACCCGGACCCCTCAGAAAACTCCCCGAGTGCCCTGGGTTCCAAGGCAGCCCGATGAGTCCCTTCCACCTGGGCATTCATGTGAGCCTATATCCCAGGTTGGGTTCCCCTGAAAAGGGCAACAGTGAGGAGCACTTGGGAGCCAATCCTAGGACGAGGAGTGGGCAGTGGGAACAGGACCGGGAAGGGGGACAAGCCAGCAGGGACAGTCCCCAGGTCCCCCCAGAACCGCCCACCCAGAGGATGGGTGCAGCTACCAAGCACCCATCGGCTCCCCTTCCTCGCTGCGACATTCCCTCCCCCACAGTTCTGGGCTGCAGCTGTGGCCTCGTGAGCAGCACATGCTGGGGGGTGGGGGGACACGGCCAGCACCAGGAGGGTCTGAGCTCTCCCAGGACTGCCCATAGTAGCTGGGCTGAAATCGGGTGGGGGGGGGGGGGCCAAGGCACCCTCCACAGCAACTGTCCATTGATTATGGCTTTCTGAGGCTGACTTCCCTACTCACCTACCAAGCACATCCTGAACATAATACAAAGAAGAACAAGGCCCAGCTCCGCGGAGACCTCTTATGACTGAGATAGTAAAGCTAAGTAAGCACTGAAGAGCACACTCCTGGCTCTCTGGTCACAG
Organism: Leptonychotes weddellii; assembly: GCF_054177405.1. Taxonomy (NCBI): domain Eukaryota; kingdom Metazoa; phylum Chordata; class Mammalia; order Carnivora; family Phocidae; genus Leptonychotes; species Leptonychotes weddellii. The sequence continues at coordinate 2,103,775 of NC_138374.1, forward strand.
AAAGGTGGTCCAGTCCCAAACTGGTCCTGGCAAAGAAGGGGGAAGAGGTCCTGAGGTGTCCGGGGCAGGCCAGGGTCAGTTCAGGAAACATGCTACCCGTCCTAGAGCTGAGGACCCTCCACGCAGAGCCCCTCACCCCACATGGGCCTTCAGTTCCCCAAACCCACCACAGAAGCCATTCCAAAGCAGCTACTGCAGATCTGAGGGACGCTCCAGAGGGAAGCCGGCCTCAGCCTCGGGGTCAAGGCCAGGTGCCCACACCAGCTGGGCAGACACGCTAACGGACCCAGGGGCAGCGGTAAGAACACTCGGGGCACTCTGCAGCTTTCATGAGCTGCCCCAAGCACCTGAAGGACTGTGCAGCCTTCAGAGAACAAGCCCCTCACTCTCTGAACATTTATGTCATTTTCCACAAGCGCAGCACAGGTCTTTGAAGCAAAAACGTTCCACGGCCCAAGCTGCTGGGCGAGGGGAGTCGGGAGCTGGTTCTTAGGAACCTGCGTGCCTGGCTCTGGGGTTGTCAGAGCAGGATCTCAACCCCCTCACCACCTCCCCTTCACACACCGAGGCCCCCCAATGAGGCACACAAGGGCTGCCATTGGGGGTGGGTCCAATGCTGCTACTTCAAAGCAAAAGAAAAATTTAAATTAGATTTAAGAGCCTGGGTAGGTTTGGCTGCCACATCACTACGGAGCTGCGCCCTGTGTGTGGGGACTCCCGTGCCAGGAAGCCTTCTGCAGCCTTCTGTTGGTGCAAAATGCTTTCCAAGAGGGATGCAACGCCCCTCCTGGGGTCAGCATTGAAGTCTCATCTGCCTTGGGCAGACAGGCTCCAATGAAGACGGACATGATGCACCCAGAGCTCCAGGAGGGGGAGGGGAGTCTGGGGCACCCACAAGAATGAGTGGAGGATGAAGAGGGGCTCCCCTAGGAAGTGAGAGGAACCCCCATGCCTGCCCCCAAGGAAGACTAACCCTGCAGATTCTAGAGTCGGCCCTGCAAACATAATTCATTTAGATGTGTTCCTTTTGGAATATATGAATATCTGAATAAAAGCCAAGCGGATGGAGCGGGGAGTCCGGGGCGGGGCGGGGGGGTGCTGCTGGCAAAGCCACGGGTCATCACGTTGCAGTCGTGCTGACTGACCTCTGGTGGTGCAGCGGCCTGGCACCCCGGTCACAGTGGCCCTCTGCAGAGCAGACTGCTGTGGCACCAACATCCAGCCAGCACTTCTCTCTGCAGGGGCTGTGGCAGACCAACAATGCGGGAGACACGGCCTCTCCTACACCAACAGCCTGCCATCCGTCTGTGGCTCGTGGAGCAGGGTGACAGCGAGACAGGAGCGCTGGGGGTGCTGCAGGCACCAAGGCTCCCCTCCAGCCCGGCCCAGCACCGAGACCGCAACCACCAAGGAACGGATCAAGAGGACGTGCTCGCCGAGGGCCATGTCCCTGTTGCGCAGAGCCCACCTGATGGCAACAGCCTCAGCACAGGCAATGCAGGGGGGACCCCCGGGGGCTCAGGGAAGGTGGCTCTGCCCCTGTCGCAGCACTCACTGCTTCAGTGCCTTCTCTCTCACTGCTCACAGCCGCCCCACGGTGAGGACCCCCACCAGTCGGGTTCCCATTCCACAGTTAAGGAGGTTGAGGCTGGGGAGGTCAGCTAGCCATATATCACCAGCCGGCGTGGACCGGGCCACACTGGAATGTGCACCAGGTGCCCAGCCCCAGAGCTCACTGCGCTCCTGGTCACTGTGCAGAGCAGCCTCCATAGAAGCTGAAAGCCCACATGCCCCCCAGTGGACACTCCCATTCACTGGTGACCGTGTGGGAGCTGAGGGCAGGAGGAGGTGGGCTGAGCAGCTCAGTGAGGGAAAGAAGCACAGAACTTGTCCAAGAAACCAGACAGTGATGAAGAAGCAGAGACTGGGTGAAGTGGGGCTGGGAAGGAGCTTTCATTTCAGTGTATATGACTAAGCATGTTTACATGCTGAGGGCAAGGCCTGGGAGGAGAAGGGGAGTCAAAGCTGTGGAAGAGAGAACAGGGGATCGGGCAGGTGGGACAGAATGCAGACCACTCTGGGACACCTGCCTCAGACAGAAGAGAGTGCCTCCTGGATTCTGACAGCAAAGAAAGAGAAGAGATGCATGGGGGAGCAGACCCATTTGTAGGAAAAGAGGGCGTTCCAGATGGCAGCTTCTATTTTCTGTGATTAGTGGGGAGTGATAATTCAGCTACGAGTAAATGTGGAAGCTGGTCAGAGATAGGAGGAGGATGGAAAGGATCTGAAAAAGCCATTGCGGAGGATAAGAGAATAAACTGGCTGGAGACTTGCAATGTCATTAGGCAGCATTGATGGCCCAGTTGCAGTTAGAGATCATGAATCTATAATGAATGTATTATTTACACCACCAACAAATGCTAGAGAAGGTTTGAAACCATTCACGATAAGAGGCCCACATACAGTCAAAATTTACCACAAGAATAAGAAAGGGAGGAATGGAGAAGGATGGACAGTGATGTATCAACAAACAGAGCAAAATGGAGCATGACATCTAATTCTGAGTTTCCTGGATATGACGATAACAACAAAAACATCATTATCCGCTAGATACATATCTGCTTGAGAATACCTCCCTTAGCCTGAACACTGAGAACAGTCCACTGCATGTACATTGCTTTATTAAAATTTTTGTTATGAGATTTAAATATCAATACTACAGAAACACTGGATAATGGGAGAGGAAAAAAAACACACCCCAAATTCCAAAATATAAAGTCCTTTATGTGAAGTCCAAGGAACATGTGAGCAGGACCATCATTAATGGGTTTCCAAATGATGCAGGAATATTCTTTCCATGGCCACTCACACCTCAGTCTTTGCACAACGAGGGGAACATAATAATAAACAGTTTTAGGGCATTCCTCTATGAAACAAAACTCGCAGTATGGGCATGCTTCCAGAAAATCTGGTGAATCAAAAGTAGAAATCAACTAATACAAAAGGAAGAGATGATTAAAACACTTTCTAGGCCAATGGTTGTTAGCAAATATTAATTAAGGACCAGTGCCAATGTGAGAACAGCTTGGGGCATGAATTCAAAATACAGACTTTCAGCCTCATCCTTGAAGATTCTGATTCCACAGTAGAGGTGTTGATGATAGTGATGATGATGATGATAATGATGGTGATGATGGTAATGATGGTGATGAAGGTGATGGTAATGATGATGGTGGTGATGGTGATGATGGTGATGACCATGTTGATGAATATGATGGTGATGGTAATGATGATGGTGACGGTGATGGTAATGATGATGGTGATGATGGTGATGATGATGGAGGTAATGGTGATGATGGTGTTGGTAATGATAATGGCAACGATGAGAGTGATGATGATGGTGATGGTAATGATGATGGTGACGGTGATGGTGGTGATGATGATGGTGATGGTGATGATGGTGATGGTGTTGATAATGATAATGGCAACGATGACAGTGATGATGATGGTGATGGTATGATGATAGTGACAACAAAAACAACTATGACAATGACAGCAGCCAGCACTGCTTACTAATTTTCTGTGTGCTAGGCACTATTCTGAATCCTTTACATGACCCATTTTACTGATGAAGAGACTGAGGAAATCTTTATATGAAAGAAGCTATCCTAGGAACAATCATCTAGGTTTAAAGATAACCTGTTCTACTCCTCTCTCTCTCTCATCAGCCCTTTGAGTCTTACCTATCAGTGAAAGTGGGGAGGCAAGAGTAAAGATAAGAGGGACAGAATATTTAAGGATTGCTCAAGTATTGCTTCATAGGACAATGAAAGCAGCCAGCCAACCAATAAAAAAGAGAAATGTATCTTCTGCTGTACAAATACAGTGGCCACAACTGAAAGGACTGTTGGCTACTGATGCCCATGTAAACAATATTTACCCACACAGGCATCGTTCTCAATCATTAGTGGTGTCAACATTTTACAAGATAGGACAACAAGCTTGCCATAAAGAAGGAAAATATCTGGGACGCTTGGGTGGCTCAGTTGGTTAAGTGTCTGTCTTCAGCTCAGGTCATGATCCTGGGGTCCTGGGATGGAGGCCCGCATTGAGCTCCCTGCTCAGCGGGGAGTCTGCTTCTCCCTCTCCCTCTACCTCTCCCCCCACTCATGCTCTTGCTTGTTCTCTCTATCTCTCTCTCTCTCTCTCAAATAAATAAATAAAATCTTTTTTAAAAAGAAGGAAAATATCTAAGGCTTGTTTGATAAATTAAGGCAAAGGACTTTAGGATGGTATGAGCTAGCCTAAACACTCTCTTAGAAGAAAAGATGATGAAAAGGCATTTCATATTACTATTTTCTTATTCTATCTCTAAGGATTAGTCATAAGGACATAAGATTAGCTAAAATATAACTTAATAAATAATCTATTCAACCATGGGGGATTAGTGTAAATAAAGTTATAGAAATATACTTACTGACATACATTTATTAAAAGGAAATTAGTTCATAACATATTAATAGGAAAAAACAGATTATAAACAAGATGTAGAACTTTTGTGCCAAAGTAGCCTGTAATAGGTTGTAGCCAGCTGATGGTCCCACTACAACAAATAAAATATAAATACATAAGCACCAAGAGCTATATTTTTAAAACATCAAAGAGTTGTGGTAGCAATAGTGTCTGGATGAGCAAATATCCCAGGGAGGGAAGGGTTCTTAGAGCTGATGATTGCCAGAAACTTTCTCTTATGAGGATATTTGGACATCTAAGGTACAATATGAGGATTTGGCTTGGCCAACACAGAAGGATTCTAGTGGAAGAAAGAACCACCAGCAGAGCTTCTGATAGTCACATAAACTGCCATGATGGATTGAAAACCAGAAATAGGGAAAAACAAAAAACAAAACAAAAAAAACAAAAAACAAAACACCAATTTAAATCCTCAGGGCATTTGTTAAGTTCTAGGGCAACAATGGAGGTTGGGAGGGAGTGGGGCTAGAGTCAGAAACCTCTACTGGGCAGATGAAAATATCCGCTATTAAAAGCATTTAAGAGACACATTTCCAGGAGGAACGGGGCTGCCTAAAACACAGAGCCAGTATCCTCCTCAGCAAAATTGAACTGGAAGCTGAAGGAAGTGAGAAGCAAAAGACCCAAGATCAAACATCTGAAAACAGAGGTGAATGTCGCACAACATTTCAGAGCTGAGGAGGCAGGTGCCTGTCAGTCTCCAGATCAATAAACAAGGAGGACCATGCCCAAGAGAAAGAGAGGGGACTGAATTAGGCTGAATCTTACAAAAACAGCAACCCACCTTAACTCTTGACTAATCAGCTGCTCAAACTTAAACAGACAAACAAACAAAAAAACTATGTAAGAAGAAGATAATCCTTTCCAGAGGAAATCAACACCACTGGTAGCCTCTATGGTTCTTTCATTCACAATGTCTGGCACACCGTCTGAAGAGGCAGAATAAGGTGACCAAAAATCAAGAAAATAAAAATAAGACTGTATAAGCAGATTCACAGATTGCCCATATGTTGGAGTTAGCACACAAAGATTTTTGAATAACTATGCGTAATATGTTAAAGAAAATTTTAAAAGTGGATAAAAGAATGAAAAGATTAAGAATGCTTAAAGCTATAAACAGAATCAAATCAAATAGACATTCTAAAAAGAAAATTACAATATTGGAAACTAAAATGCAGCAGAGGCATTGAAGACCGGCTGTACACAGAAAATAACGGCAAGCTCACAGAAATATCAATTAAAACGGGTCTACACCAAAGCACCAGAAGGGACACTATGACAAGGACAGAGCAGAGCACGTGAGGCCTGTGGACCAGCACCCATGCAAGTCCCAAACAAAAGAAGACAGGTGATGAGGCAGAAACAGTATTTGAACAGAGAACAGCTAAGAATTACACAGAGCGGAGGAAGGCCCGTAACCCACAGATTTGAGAACCTCAGCGAAGCCCCGGAAGGATACATACAAAGAAGACTATACCTAAAAACATTACAGCAAACTTCTGAAAACTAAAAATAAAGAGCAAGTCTAGCCAGAGGGAAAACGTCATATTAACTTTAAAAGAGTAATAACACAACTAACAGATGGCTTTTTAAAAGAAAATGTGAAAACCTGGAGACAAGGGAGTGACACTGGTAAATGCTGAAAGGAAAATGAATCCCAACTAAAAAATTTTATACCCAGGGAAAGGTCCTTCAAAAATACATGGTAAAGAAAGATTTTTCAAACCAGTGCAAGCAGCATTTGTTGCTAGATGGCCCACACTACAAGACATACCAAAGGAAGTTCTTAACTGCAGAAAGGAAATGATCCCTGATGCAAGCACAGACATGCATTAGGGAATGAAGGGCACCACCCAGGGTAAATATGTGAGTGAGGACACAGGATATTTACTATTCATACAACAGCAATAATAATGACTGGGTTTACAATGTATGTAGAAGTAAAATATGTGGCAATAATAGCACAAAGCATGGGAACATGGTAAAGGAGCTAAAGCATTGTAGGGCTCCTGCATCGGTAGGGAAGATGGGCTGCTACAGCTGCATTGTGCATACGGTGGTCTCTAGAGGAACCACTAAGAAAGTACCAACAAAAATCACAATGTAGAAAGACAACATGGAATGAGAGAAAATACTTCATTAATCCCAAACAAGGCAAGAAAGAAAGAACAAACAAAAGTAGAACAAATTGGAAACAAATCATAAAATGATAGGCTTAAACCCAACTAAATCAGTACTTACTTTAAATATAAATAGAATAAATACTTCCATTAATAGACAAATATCGTCAGGCTACATAAGAAGATTAAATTCAATTATGTGCTTTTTACAAGAGACACACTTTAAGGGCACAAGGCAAAAGTAAAAATACTGGGAAATGCACACTATGCAAACACTAACCAAAAGAAACTGATTTCATTTTATTGATGTCAGATTATGTAACGCTTCCTATATTATGACAGGAAATTGGGAATAGCTCAGGATGATAAAAAGACTTCAACAGGAAGGCGTAACAGCTTTACCCTAGAGAGAGCCAATGGGAGGAGGTCCACACCTGACCCGGTCTTTCAAGATCAAGAGGAGGCATATATATAATCTTAAGAATTCCCCGCCTCCCAAGAAGGAATAAAAATTGTGTAGCAGGTGCACCCAGAGTACCCACAGGTGTACTCAGAAAGTTTCAGAATCTCCAGCAGGGCTGATGAAAGGTGTTTCTCTCCTGCAGCCAATCAGGAGAGACTGGAGGAGGTGACTGTTTCTTCAAACATGAAGACAGCAATACAAGACTTAAAGGAACAGGCGAAACCAAAGAAAAGAGACACGGGCAAAATAACATGATAATTTTCCAGCAGCAAAGCCCAAAGAAATGGAATCTGCAATTTGCCTAATAAAGAATCGAGAACTGTTGTTTTAAGGGTGCTCAATGATCCACAAGAAAACAGAAAGACAATTCAACAAAATCAGGAAAACAATAAATGAACCAAATGAGAAGCTTTAACAGAGAGAGAAATCATAAAAATGAGTCAAAAGAAATTCTGGAGCTGAGGAATACAATGAATGAAATGAAAAATGTAGTGGAGAGCATCAACAGCAAGCTGATCAAGCAGAAGAAATAATCTGTGAACTCAAAGACAGGTCACTTGAAAGTATCCAGTCAGAGAATAAGAATGAAAAAGAGTGAAGAAAGCCTACGTGAACTATGGGATACTGTTAAGAAGAACAATCTATGTGTTACTGGAGACCCAGAAGGAGGAGAGAGGGAGAAGGGGGCTAAAAGCTTTTTAAAGAAATAATGGCTGGGGTGCCTGGATGGCACAGTAACAGTTAAGCATCCAACTCTTGGTTTCAGCTCAAGTCATGATCTCAGCGTTGTGAGATCAAGCCCCACATCGGACTCCAAGCTCAACACAGAGTCTGCTTGAGATTCTCTCTCCCCCTGCCCCTCCCATTTGTGCTCTCTTTCTCCCTCTCTACAATAAATAAATCTTTAAAAAAATAAATAAATAATGGCTGAGAGTTGCCCAAATCTGTAGAGAGATTTGGGCATCAAAGTTCATAAATCTCCTAGGTTCCCCAAAATTTTCAACTCAAAAAGATCTTCTCTAAGACCCATTATAATAAAACTGTCTAAAATCAAAGACAAAGAGAATTTTAAAAGCAGCAAGAGAAAAAAACAAATTCCTCACCTACAAGGCAACCCCCATTAGGCTATCAGTGCGTTTCTCAGCAGAAACCTTGATACAGTCGAAGTGCTGAAAAAAAGAAACCACCAGGCAAGAACACTCTACCTGGCAAAGCTGTCCTTCAGAAGTGAAGGAGAAATAAAGATTTTCTGAGACAAATAAAAGCTGAGGGAGTTCATAGCACTAGACCTGTCTTAGAAGAAATGCTAAAGGGGATTCTTCAGGCCAAAAAGGAAAGGATGCTAATTAAACAAGAAAAACACCAGTAAGGAAATAGAAGCTGTGAATGTGCTTTACGAGTCGTAGCTGATTGACGCATACAGGACGCTGCACACATCTGTGACACTCCCTGGTAAGTGGACATGCAAAGCGACCGAAGTCAGGCCATCTGCCGGGTCATAATGCAAAGCTCAACAAATTTCAAATAATTCAAATCACACAGAGCACGTTCTCTAACACAAATGAAACAGACTAAAAATAAATAACAGGAAGATAGCAGAAAGCACACAAATGTTTGGAAATTAAACAACCAAAACCCATGGCTGAAGATGAAATTACAAAGAAAAATATTTTGACCCACACAGTGATGAAAATGTGGATATTAAAAACTGTGAGATGAAATCGTGCTTCGTGGGGATTCACAGTCTCGAATGCATACACTGAAAGAACAGAGGGAGAAACAGTTAACATTCGTTAAACTTCCATCTCAAGAATCTAGAAGAGCAAAGGAAAGTTGAAGAAAATAAATAACAAGGACAAGAGCAAGCATCAGTGAAGGAGAAAGCAGACTTATAACACAGAAAATCAAAGCCAGATTATGTCATTGTAAAACATTAATAAAATTAGGGGCACCTGGGTGATGCAGTCAGTTAAGTGTCTGACGATTTCAGCTCGGGTCGTGATCTCAGGGTCGGGAGATGGAGCCCCTGTAGGACTCCACACTCAGCACAGAGTCTGCTTCAGACTCTCTCTCCCTCTCCCTCTGCCCCTCCCCACTGCATGCTCTCTCCCTCTCTCTAAAATAAATAAATTAATTAAAAAACATTAATAAAATTTAAAATTCCCTCGCCAGAATTATAAGGCAAAGAGAGGGAAAAGTTACCACTATCATGAATGGAAAACGGACATTGCTAGGATCTTACAGACTGTGAGAAGAAAATAAAAGGCATTATGAAAAATGTTATCCTAAGGAATTTGTAAACTTAGATGAAAGGAACAAACCTGTTGAAAAACACAACCTAAAAAGCTGGCACAAGGAAAAATAGAGCATTTAAATAATGCTGTATCTGTTTAAAAATTGGATCAACAGTGAGAAACCTTCTCATAAAGAAAACTCGATTCCCAGATGGATTCACTGATTAATTTCCCAAATCTTTAAAAACAATAATATCCACCTAAAAAATATTCTTTCAGAGAAGAGAAGAAAGGGGAACACTTACCAATTAATTTTGTGAGTATGACATGGCCCTGACACCAAAAAATATTTATGAGTGTAAACACAACAACCCTAAACAAAACATCAGATATTTGAATCCAGGGATTGCAAAAGTATAATATATCAAGAACAAATGGAGTTTACTCCAGGAATGCAATATTAACATTCAAACACCAAAAAAAAAAAAAAAAGTTATTCACCACACTAACCAAGTAAGGGGCAAAACCATAGAATTATCTCAACAGATGAAGGAAAACACTTGATAACATTCAATACCTAATCATGATTAAAAGGTTCAGAAAGGGACGCCTGGGTGGCCCAGTCAGTTAAGTGTCTGCCTTCAGCTCAGGTCATGATCCCAGGGTGCTGGGATCGAGTCCCGCATCGGGCTCCCTGCTCGGCGGGAAGCCTGCTTCTCCCTCTGCCTGCAGCTTCCCCTGCTTGTACTCACTCACTCTCTCTCTCTGACAAATAAATAAAATCTTTAAAAAAAAATGCTCAGAAAACTGGGACTAGAAGGGGTCTTCCTAAATGTGATAAGAGTAGCTATTGGGGGAAAAAACCACACAGCCAATAGCATACTTGATATTAAAATAGTAAACACCTTCTCTGTGGGTTCAGGATGCTCATTATCATCACTTCTATTAGATATTGTGCCAGAGTAATGAGGCAAAGAAAGACAGATGATGGGTGGATGGATGGATGGATGGATGATAGATAAATAAACAGATAGATAGATGATGGAAAAATAGATGACAGGTAGACAGATAATAAATGGATAAATGGATGGATTATGGATGGATGGATGATAGATAGATGATAGATGATGGATGGATGGATGATGGATTGATGGATGAATAGATAATATAAAAATAAAAATGTCAAGATTGACAAATGACATAATTGCATTTATAGAAATTTAAAATAATCTACAAATAAACTTAGAATTAATAGATGAATTTAGAAGCACCACTGGAAACATGATCACTATGAAAAGCCCATTTTGTTTTTATAAACTAGCAACAAAAATTAGAAAAAAAATTTCAAATACAGTTTAATATAGCATCAAAAAAACATCAAATATCTATGAATGATTTTTTTTCCAGTGCAAGACCTCTACATGAAAAACTGCAAGACATTACTGAAATAAATTAAAGACCTAAGTAAAGGGAGAGAGATTCTTTACTTATGGATTATAAAAATCATTATTTAAAAAATGTCAGTCTTCTCAGATTGATCTCCTGATTCAGTGCAAACCCAATCAAATCCCAGCAGGTATTTTTCTGTCTGTTGACAGCTGATTCTAAAATTCATACAAAAATACAAAAAATAAATAAATAAATAAATGTAGAATACTCCAGACAGGCTTGAGGAAGAACAAAAGAGCTGTGAGACAAACTATCAGCCAACAAGACCTAGCAGAAGGAATCAGGGCAATGTGGTATCTCTGCATGATGGATAAACAGACGACCATAGAGAATAGAAAATATAGAAATACACGTGCGTGTATGGCCACTTGCTTTATGAAAAAGAGGCACCAAAATTCAGTGGGGATAGGACAGGCTCCTCAAGAGAGGGTAATGATGCCACTGAATATCCTTATGGGGAAAAAACCCATCAGCTTTTACCCAACTTCAATCCACATCCAAAAATTAATTCAAGACTTATTATCAATCTAAATGCAAATACTAAAACACAAAGCTTTAAAAATGGGGACATATTTTCATCCTATTAAGTAGGGAATTTTTTTTAAGTAGGTTCCATGCCCAGCATGGAGCTCAACATGGGGCTGAGATCAAGACCTGAGCTGAAAACAAGAGCTAGATGCTCAACTGACTGAGCCACCCAGGCGCCCCAGGTAGAGAAATATTTTTTTATGTGACAAAAAGCACTAACATTAAAAAAAAAAAAAAAACCTTGATAAACTGGATGTGTCAACATGAAGAAAATGCTTCTTTTAAAAGAATGTGAAATGCAATTCATTATCATAAGAGTATAATACACACATGTAGACATGTATAACAAGTCTAGAAGAGGTGGGGCGCCTGGGGGGCTCAGTCAGTGAAGCATCTGCCTTCAGCTCAGGTCATGATCCCGGGGTCCTGGGATCGAGCCCCCATCAGGCTCCCTGCTCAGTGTGGAATCTGTTTCTCCCTCTGCCTCTGCCCCTCCCCCTCGCTCATGCTCTCTCTCTCTCTCTCAAATAAATAAAATCTTTAAAAAAAAAGTCTAGAAGAGGTATACGTTAAAACATCAGTGTTACATCAACTCCAGGTACGAGGTCTATGAGCGATCTTCATTCATTTTAAAATAGCTGTATGTTCTTGTTTTCTTGAATTATATGACGAACTTGAATGACTTGCATGATCTTCATGAAAACTGTCAAAAGAAGGCTTATAAAGATCTGGAATGCCATTTGCTTATACTTGATCACAGGGAGAGGAGAAGGGGCCGCGAGTGCAGGGCGCCCCCCAGGTCCTCAGCCGGTGAGAGAAAACTGCCCCCTGAATTAATGCTCACATGCTCCTTGAAGCCAGGGATTGTTCTTAGCAACCCTGGGGTAACTCGCTGGCTCCTGGCTTTGAGGTCATGTCGTTAAGCAGGATGTCAGTTTTATGGCAAAGAACAAAGAAAGCCCTTTTATTGCCGCCCACGCTATCACACTGCTGAGTTATGGCCACTTTGTGTTTACTAGAGCAGATAATTCTTAGATCTCATAACCTATTTATTTCATCTGGATCAGCATGATTTCATAGACTTCTCAAAGCCATAAGCAATTATTTCTACATCTGTCCCTTTACAACTCACCATTAAGGGACTAAAAGCAACTCTTTGACCTGTGGAACTGGAAACGCTGTTCTCAGGCTGGAAAGTCAAGGGGGTGGCATATTGTTCACCTCCGAGCAGGGTGGATTATCCCAAGGACTTCCAGTTCAGGTTGTCGAATGAGGCATTTTCTGAGTCATTTCCACAAGAAACCTTAGCCTGTAATGCACAAGTGAGCTCCGACGGAAGACCAAACCACCGGCAGTTCCACGAGAGTCAAAGAACTGTATTTATCAACTTACTATAAAGTACCACAAAGCCAATGAATCAGTCCCTCTGATCTTATTAAAACATAAAATTTAGGATCCATACTTTCTTAATACAAAATCTAGTTACAGAACCTCATAAATTTTTTAAAAAGCCATATATTAACCTTTTTAAAAAAAAAGAAAAATATGCATTTACAGCGTTGTAGATTTCACTGGAAAGCATGGCCAGCTCGTAAAGAAGCAGCAAGGTGTGAGCTTTCACGGCGGTGTGGGGGGGGGGGGTCGCCACATTTAAGGGGAAAATATGCACTTCATCCCCACTGGCTTCTTTTGGATGAAATGAAGGAGGTGATCATTGTCATCTCTGTGGCACTCTCACCATCCTAGCAAATTCACTTCTCATACAGAGTTAAGATAAATGTAAAACCAAAAAAAAAGGAGACACTTAAAGACAAATGCATCCTACTCTATCAAGCCTGTAGTTAATCATTGTTGCCCCAAAAGCTACTTCATTAAGGTAACTGAGAAAAACAGAGCACAATTATGCAGTTTAAAAGGTTTCAATCAGAATGATGAATGGTAGTCTTCAGTTAGCTTATTAACATGTTTAGGAATGTATTTGTCTGTTGTTTTTGTGTTTCTCAAGAGAAGAAACCTGGAAGGTCAGCATACCTGTAAAGACTTTTTGGTTGGAAATCTCTAGCTGAGGAATACTGATGTGCGTCCCCTTCAGTTAGTTCTTGAAATGGCCCGGGCGGTACCAGGATTCAGAGGGCGGTGGGCCTGGGGAATCCCTAAGCAGACCACTCACCTTGCAGAAGAGGAAACCAAAATCTGGCCCGGGAAGTGGCTGACCCAGGTCACAGGCCACTCACTGGCCAGGCCAGGACACCCCCTGTGACTTGCTGTCCCTCGCTTGCTCTCTGAAACCTTCCTGATGGCATCTAGTTAATTGAAATGGAGGCAACATGCTGACCATAAATAAGGAAAGGTGCTGAGATATAAAATAAAAAGGACAAAAGAAACACAGATCTACAAAGTCTCTTTTTAAGCCAAAGGTATGTGTTTTGTCTTCCACCGGGAATTTGAGGACTCGAAAATGATGCTTTCAAAAGTTCAAAATACTGCTTTGCTTCCTTTTTTTTTTCTCCTTACCTTTTTCCTGCAGCTTTGAAAAAGATGATAGGGTGACATATTCACAATTTTTACTTTAAACACATCCTGGAAACTTCATGAAAGGAAGTTAAATGGAAACCTCTAAGTTCCCATTTAGCGGGTGTCTCATGCGGCGCCGCCTTGCTGGTGGTGGGCTGCTCTCCCCAACACCGCTCCGTGCAGGTGAATATGCAGCCCCGTGAATCAAAGGGCAAGCCGTGGTTTTCACTGCAGCAGAGTGAGGGGACGGTGAGGACCGGTGCTCATTCTGAAACGGATTTCCCACATAAGCCACATCTCCGGGGCTTCGACTTGCCCCGCGGGATCCTTCACTCAGCAACCGCCCAGCCCCTGGTGAGGACCGGGTTCCGCATCTGCTTCCTGTGGCTGCGGTGCAAAACATGGCCACAAATGCAGGGGTGTAGAAGAAAACCCACAGATTCATCCTCTTCCACGTCTGAAGGTCAGAACTCTAAAATCCAGGGGCCGGCTGAGTTATGTCCCTTCGGGAGGCTCCCGGGGAGAATCTGTTTCCTGGTCTCTCCCAGCTTCTGGAGGCGCCCGCCTTCCCCGACCCGGGACCCCGTCCTCCACTCCGCAGCACATGACTCCAACCTAAAGTGGACGGGGCTCAGTCACTGTGTCTCCCTTCTCTGCTTTGACCTTGCCCTCCTCGTGAGGGAACCTTGTCATTACACCGGGCTTAGCCCAGGTGATTCAGGATAATCTCCCCATTTCAAGCTATTTCATTTCACCACAACTGCCAAGTCCCTTTCAGCAGGCAAGGTGACATATTCACAGGCTTCAGGGGCTAGGATACGGACATGTTTGGGGCCAGCATTCTATCTACCGCAGGTGCAGTGTGTGGTGCTGGGGACTTCTGTCCTTCCTGTAGGTGGTGACAGGCAGGTAAAGTGACACATGACAGAAGCCATGAGTCAACCACGCGGCCATCAGCAAATGTGCTCGAGGGACCCAGAAAAGAAGGAGGCATCCTGAGGGTGGGAGCCGAGGGGAGACTCAAACCCAGTTTCAAATAGGTCCTATTGTGGGGGGCACTCTGCCAACACCACCCACCATCCCGCAGCTATGTCCAGCTTCCTGGGGCTTGCTGCTCTTTTGTTTTTCAAAGGGTAGAAGTGCCAGATTAAATTGAGCACAGCAAAATCCATAAATATGCATCCCTCCTGTGCACCCTGTCGGGAGAACAGAAGCAGCCTCCAAGGCCACAATCCTATCTGTCCGTAAATCTAAAGATGGAATCTGAAGCTTCTATCTGCGTGTGTCTGCAACGCCGCTGAGAGAGAAAACTAAGGATCCAGTGGAAATCAGGGCAATGCGTTTTCATTTCCAAAATGGCCTCACTCCTACTCTCATAATTAACAATGACGGTGCTGAACAGATGAAAATCCAATTCAGAGACCTTCCCAACACCGGGGCCTCATGCTCACAAGGACCAAACATGCAACCGGAGCTAACAATTAATTACCAGTCTGCAGGCAATTACACAATTGTGTCAGCGGAAAATCAGGACGGAGACCGGAGAAAATGCAGTCGATACTAAGGTAAGCCATTGGATTCAAAGCCGAACGTAACATTCGTGGCGAAGCCTTCATTCCCAGGAGGGACTCTGGACTTCAGGGGGGCCCAGCGGAGCCAAGGCCAGGACTTGGGAATGCCTGCGTGGCCGGGACACCCAGGACTCAGCACCCCTTTCCTCCCACCCGGATGTCACACACGTTTCCAAGGAGGCGCTCCCTTGCGGAAACTAAAACTGGCTCCTTCAGTTACGTGCCCCTGAAGGTCTCACGGTCACGGACACACACAGTGGTGGACATGGGCCCAGCAGTCTTCCAGATGGGTCATTCCAGAAACCAGACTCTTCTGGACTTCACATCACACATCACTGACGGACTCTGTCGGAAAATTCTAACTCAGGTCACAAATGATCAGAGCACCTGCTGTGATGAGTCGCAAGGCATGGGCAGGCGCAGCGGGCCCCTCGGATACAGTCAGGACTCCCTACTTCGGAATCCCAACACGAGCCCCCTCCAGGACTCTCCACACACAGCCTTCGATCTGCTGGAGCCTGAAGGCTCTTGCTTCAGAGGCCTGGGCGCTCACTACATGCACGGCTGAGACGTGTCTAAAGAAAACATCCAGCTGAGCAGTAAGGGCCACGCTTCTTGGTTTCTTTTCATTAAGCAAAGTAAATTGCAGTTTGGAATTGTTCCTACAAGTGATTTTGTGAAGCTATGATTCTTGTCTCAAAATTCACGAGTTCAGAAGATGCCTTGAATGTCTCTTCATTAAATACTGTCACCGAGAGAGGCATGAACAAGATAAATTCCTCCCTGCCCAACACCGAGCTGGTGAGGCATAAACAGGGGTATTGCGGGAGGGGCTCCCCTGGCCAAGAGGAACACCCTGCAGGTCGGTCCACGTGGTCCAGGGGAAGCCACCACACGGACCCCCTGAACCCTGGGGCTCGGGCAGAATGAGCTCCCTCAAGGCCTCATGAATAGGCTCGATGCAAAGGGACTGAGACAAACCATCACTCGGCCCATTGACTCCACACAACAGGCATCACGGTCACCGTAAGAACGGCTGCCTCCCAGGACTTCCAGGGGCATCAGGCCAAGATGGGAGAAGGAAATCTGGACCCGGCGGAGGAAACAGGTCTCCCCCCATAAGGATGGTAAGAAGGACTTTTATTCGAAATTCACCTCCTCCTGGCACGCTCTGTTTTCCAAGCTGTGTTCCAAGCGAACAGAGTTTGCTTCCTGGGGGTCCCTGCAGAGATGATGGCTGGGCAGTGCAACAGGTGGCCGGCTCTGGGCCCAGGGCCCAGGTTCCTTCCCAGCGCCATGTCCCAGGTGGGCAGCAGGGGACAGTGAGCAGACACGGCCAAGGAGAGTCCCAGAGATTGAAAGGAAGCAGAAGTAATTCTGAGGCCCCAGGGGCACCTCGGTCAACTTCTGGGGGCTCTTTTCTTCCTCCAGACACCTGATGTTAGGGCTCCAGGAGCTTCATCAGTGCCAGACATGGCAGGAGCTAGGTTCCCAGGACGCCCATCACAAAGTACTTGAAATGACAGATGCGTCCTCTCACAGTTGCCGAGGCCAAAGTCCGGAACCGAGCTGTGTGCAGGGCCTGGCTCCCTCCGAAGGCTGGAGGGGGAGAGACTTCCTGCCTCTGCCAGGTCCTCGTGGTTCCGGGCATGCCTCGGCTTGCGGCTGCATCGCTCCAATCTCTGCCTGACTTCAGGTGGACTCTTCTCCTCTGTGCTCTGTTTCTCTGTGTGTCTCCTCTCTTCCTTCTCTGTCCTACAAGGACACCGCTTATTGAATTCAGGGCCCACCTTAATCCAGATGACCTCAACTAATTACACCCACAAAGACCCTATTTCCAAATAAGGTCACATTCTGACTCCCAGGGTTTGGGACACAAACAGTTTGGGGGACACAGTTCAAGCCTCCACGCAGTCGAGCAAGAGCTCTGGTCTCTGCATGTCAGGGCATCACTGACAGACCCACTGTCCCCATCATCAAGACCCCACAAGGCTGGTGGCTCCTGCCACTCCCATGTCTTGGGTGGAATAGAGGAATTTTCCGCAAGGTCAGGGACACCAGCCCCTCTCCATCACCCAGAAGTGCCCAAAGCCGTCCCTCTCCAGGCTCCTGTGATTCGATGACGTGTCTCCAGGGGGCCACAGCCAGGCCATCCTTCCCAAAGCCTCGGTGTCCCCACTCCCACTCCGGGTACCTCCTGTGCTGGTCTGGGAGATGTTCCTCTGCCTCCCACAGACTCCTCCCCTCCATCTGGCCGGAAGCAAAACCAAAGACAAGAAAGCTTCCAGGCTTCCTCAGCCTTGCTTCCCACCACTGTCCTCCCCAAGGCAGCCAAGCATGGAGCCAGCCTCTTGTGTGTCCCGAGAAATGAGCCAGGGAGGCAGGAATGAGGGGGCAGGGGGTCAGCTC
>NC_138374.1:2122095-2144054 GCF_054177405.1 Leptonychotes weddellii
GTTTCGTCCTCACATGGGAGGAATCGGGGTGCTCCAAGGGACCTGAGGGTGACACCCTCATTTACAGAAAGTTTACGTGCCATTTGTGTTCCATTTAAAACATCTACTGCTGTTTTACAAATAAATGCAGATCACAAATATCGGGCACAGCCTCTACTTAATGAGTCCAGTGTAATCAAGGCTTCCAATCCTGAATGTGCCTGTGAATCTTGCGGCTGAAGTTCTGGTCTGCACGCAGCCCTTTCCTGATGTATCTGAGATTAAATTTTCATTCTGCCCCACAAGTGTCATCTATTAAAAGGCTGGTCCCCGCCTGACACTGTTTATGTATCAAAACCGACAGAAAAAATCAGAAGATTATTCTGTCTTCAGATATCATATGGACCCGACCAGCACACGCACACAACATCCTGAGCACTTGACCAAGTAAGTGGAGAGTGGACGCCAGTGTAATAAACTGCAGAAGGTTCTGGAGCCTCGGGCTGGGAGTCCAGGCCGTTCCAGAAGCAAATAGTCTGCCGAGAGGGAAAGCCGCTAAGGCCTTCCTGGGCAGTTCCTGAAACAGTATGCTCCTCAAACAAAACTGAGCTTTCAAATCAAAGAAGGAAACTTGTTTCAGTGTTTGAAGCAGTTCACTCTTCCTGCATCCCTGCAGCCCCTGAGTCACCCTTTTCAACCCGAGTCAAATATTACGTTCACCTTCCTGACCAGCTCACGTTGATTTTCCTCTGAATCCCCCAGGCACTCGGGGCCTGGGTGCTGGGATCACCTCCCCGGAGCTCAGCAGAGGCCCTGCTCTGAGGTCACCCCAAACACATTCTGACCCACGTGGACCTCCACCTGTCCTGCTGCCCTGTGTGTGTTCCTACACAGGCCGCCTGTGTGGGGGGCCTTTGGGCTTGAGTCCTTCCCTCCAGCGAACATCCTCCTTCCTGTGGCTTGATTCACCTTCCAGTCTGGCTGGAAAACCTTTCCACTCACGCACACCAACAGTGTGCTGGCCACAGGGATTTACACACTGGCGGTAAAGCCCTAGAGCCACTTACAGCCCCGATTACAGCTACCATCACATCACATCTGGAGGATAAGCAGAGTGATCTCATTCATTACATAAAATGACAGAACTCGATTTCCAGAAAATCAATACCACGAAAAACTTCTATTTTTTACTAAAGTAGGACACAACTTTGTTCAATATTGTCAACAAAGTACAAAAGATACAAAACGGAGTCAATATTACAATTCCAAATTGTTTTCCTTGAGCTTAATTTGGAGCAGATCTCCCATCAGTGTATCTCATGACTTATACTCCTCAACCACCATCTGATGAGCACCTAGCCCCATGGTGAAGAGATTGTGCAGGTGCCAGGGACGAGGGATAGCCAGAACAGGGGGCCCCTGCCCTCCAGGAGACCATGGTTTGGTGAGAGAAAGCACCACACAAAGCGGGTTAGATTCTACCAGGATCTGTACAAACACTCAGGGGCAGGAACAGCTGTTGACATTGAAAGTATTAAGTTGAACTTTGAATAGTTTAGGAAAAACCACTTTGGCTTGTGATTTGGATCTTAGGGAACAACATTTACTCCTGGACATGTCTGCCGAAGGGCCCCGTGCAGGCAATGTGAGGCCAAGGTCCCCAACATGTTAACAGGGTCCCCCACAGGGATGGGGAGCCGAGCTTCAGGCCACAGGCCTGGACCCCATCTGCTACCTGCAGGCAGGGCCCTAGACGTGGTCACAGGGCTGCTACCCCTTCCCCAGAGGCAGCCTTCCAGGGATAAAGGCAAATAATGAGGTGTTTTCAGGAAGCCTTTGATCCTTATTCTGGCTAAAGTCTTGAAAGAACAACAGCAATGAGCTCTGTACCCAGTAAGAGCCTCTGAGAACACCTGAGCACTGATCTTCAGAGGCTGTCCACAGCCCCTTCTGTAAGCGGCTGAGGACTCCATGCTGGGTGACCCCACTGCTAGCAGCAGGACCACAGACAGCTCACTGGCCTCCAAGCCTCTGGTCTTGGCTCCACGCTAGACCCACCTCCTCTCAGTAGAGAGGAAATCCCTGGCAAGTGCATGTCACACTCACACACACACACACACACACAGAAGATATTTGGAACAAGATCTGTGGCTATTAAAGATCAGCATTCCCTTGAATTCTCAAATGGAAGCATTTTAATTGTTATATCACATTCTAGTTGTCTTATAAAACATTCATTTTCAAAATGGTGTCAAAAACCAGAGGAGGGAGGCTATACTAAGAAACTCCCAATCATTTCCACTAATGGCAGGAAGGCATCCCGTCCCGGAACCACCCAGCCAGGCAGGAACATCAGCAGATGGAAGCTCCCTGAGGTCCAGAGACACAGCTAGTCACGCTCTATCCTCAGCTCCTATACCCACCTGGCACATGCAAGATGCCCAAGAAAAGGTCAGCAAATGAATGGATGGCCCTATCTCAGACCGAAAGGATATCTTGCTTTTTAAAATTTTTTTCATCATGATAAGTGTACTCTTGAATCTCCATCCCTTATAAAACCCATCCCCCCATCCACCTCCCCTCTGGGAAACATCAATGTGTAATCTAGAGTTAAGATCTGTTTCCTGGTTTGTCTCTCTCTCTTTTTTTTTTTTTTCTCCTTTCCTTGTTTGGTTTCTTAAATTCCACATATAAGTGAGATTATATGGTATTTGTCTGACTGACTAATTTCACTTAGCATAATAACCCCTAGCACCATCCATGTTGTTGCAAATGGTAAGATCTCATTCGTTTTTATGGCGGAGTAATATTCCATTGTATATATAGACTACATCTTCTTTATCCATTCATCAGTTGATGGACACTTGGGCTCCTTCCATTGTTTGGTTATTGTAAATAATGCTGCAATAAACATGGGGGTGGAAAGGATATCTTTCTTAAATACATCCCCAGAGACTAGTGATGCAAAGCTTGAACTGAATGAAAATCCATGGGAATTCTGCATCCTATCCATAATGTGCCCGGTGAGTGGAAGAGGGTTTACTGTAAACACGATTTAAATTACTGCTCCTCAGTAAAATCTATCACAAATGTTGCTCCTGTGGCCCATTTCCCACCCCTCAGCCTACCCAGGGGCATGCCCGCTGTGGTCTGCAAGGCTCAGGCTCACGGGAACAGAGCATCAGATGTGGGAGGTTTATAGCTTTCAAGCTACCTCTGCCAAGAAACCAGCCACTTGACATTTCTAAAATTCATATCTAAATAATTATATGTGGTAATTGAAAGCATTAAAAAGCATGCTATGTGCCAAACAGTTAATTAAAAATTAAAAAAGCATGCAAACACCAACATTTTACTGGTTAAAGAACTTCAAACTGCAAGTTATAATCAATCTTGCCAGGGCCTATAGGCTGACATACTGACCTGTCAAAAAGGTTAGGGTGTGTGGGAGTTTGAGGAACAAACAGGGGGTATGGGGTCGTTGTAGAGACAGGCGAGGCAGACACGACGCTCACCTTCTCGCGGCGCAAGGCGAGCCCCGCAGCGTGTGAGCTTCCCGGAGCTGCCATAACAAATTCCACTTGGTGGACTCGGTAGCTTAGAACAACAGCAGTTCATCCTCTCAAAGTTCTGGAGGCCAGAAGTCCAAAATCAAGTTGTGCCTGGCTGGGTCTTTTGGAGGCTGTGAGGGAGCCCCTCCCCCAGCTCGTGGGGGCTGCCGGCAATCCTGGACACTCCTTGGCTTGTGGCCGTGTCCCTCCAGTCCCTGTCTCTGTCATCACACGCTGCTCTCCTGTGTCCTCTCATCTTCTAATAAGGGTGCCAGTCACTGGGCTTAGGGCACACCCCAGGCCACACCCTAGCCCAGTGTAACTTCCTCTTAATTTAACGAGTCACACCCGCAAAGACTCTCTCTCCAAATAAGGTCACATTCTGCGGTTCTGGGTGGACATGAATTTTGGGGGGTGAGGGACACTATTCAACCCAGGACAGGCAGCGAGGGCCTTGAGGTCCAGCCAAGGGGCCAGAGCCACACGTTCTCCACACTAAGAGGACCGTGGTGCGTCCAGCAAGGCATCTTCATGGCTACTTGCAGGCTGTAGGGTGCTCAGCAGAGCAGACATCAGGGATGCTCCCTCAGTCCTCGGAACCTTATCCCATCCTTGTCCTTCCCTCTCAGAAGAGTGAAGGTGCTCCATCTGAATGCCCTCCATCCACAGGACCGCTGAGAGCTACTGTTCTTCCGAGCAGGATGGCTTCCTGGTGATGAGAACGGTCCTCGCCCCAGAAGGTGCCGGTATGCGGCACAGGGCTTGACCGGAAACTCCACACACCCTTCTATCCGGGCCCACGCACTGCAGTAGCTGATCTGAAGGTCCGACCCTGAGCAGCCCCCACAATGAGGAGAGAGCCCACACCGAGTTCTCTGCCTGCCTCACGGGAGGAGCACTGCCTGAAACGGACTTCAAGTAGGCAGGAGAACATTCCGGAAGGATGAACTGAGTGAACGCAGGAAGGTGGGGAAGTGCAGGGCATGCACGAGAAACCCTGGGATCGCCCCAGGTGGCTGAAGTACAGGGGTGCAATGTGCAGTGGGGTGGAGACAGGATGCAAAGTAGCTCCGGCTGTAGCTTCTGAGGCTTTCTCCGACTTTTTCTGCAGATACGCCCCCTCCACACGTCTAATTCCCGCTTGGGGGAATCTGTAAGGTTGTAGGCCTTCTCTCTTTCCCAAAAGGCCAGGCCCGGTGCTGAGAGCCTCCTGTGCTCCCCAGTGCAGCGTCCTGAAATGGCCTGGGAACCTTCTCCCCATCCCGCAGGCGGCTTTCCGTGCACGCCCCCTAGCGCTCAGCAAATGCCGCTCCTGCCACCCACAGCATGCACACAGGGAGCCAGCCGGGGGCGGGGCACAGGGAACGCTGGGCCAGTTGTGGTCTTCGTTACCCCTGTCCGTGGGCCAGGGGGGCTTTCTGCAGGTGAGGTGCCCCAGCGGCCGGGGTGGGCTTCCTGATTAGCAGGATGACCCCTGAGGCAGTGAGTAGCTTCCCCTTTGATGAGGTCCAACCCCGGCTGCTGAGCTACCAGCTTCTCCCAACCACTCAGCCGTGCTGATCCCTGCAGCATTCTGGGCGGGCCAGTGTACACTGGGTAGAGCCCCAGACAGCTGGGAAGCCGGGCACTCGCTCCTGCTCACACTGCCCTCTGGGTGACATCGCAGGGGGTCTCCCCCAGGCTCCTCTCTGACCTGCTGGAGTGGCAGCATCCTCAGTCCCCCTGGCCTGGCTGAGGCGTCGCCCCCACCCTCTGCCTGCACGGCTCCTGAGTTTTCACATCATCTTCCCCCCGTGTGTCTGTCTCGGTGTCCAATGTCTCCCTTTCCAGATCACCAGGCACCCTGGATCAGGTCCCACCTGAATGACCACATTCTATCTTGCTTACGTCTGTAAAGACCCTATCTCCAAATAAAGTCACATTCTGAGTGCCAAGTTAGGATTTCAACACACGAATTCTGGAGGACACAACTCAGTCTGTGATAGGAGGTGAAGACAAAGATCCTGAGAAAGGTCAGAGCACGGCAGCTCGAGGCAGACGGACCAGGAGGAGGCCACCTGCCTCAGTGGGGACTAGGGAAGGAGATGAGAGCCACAGCCTCCCTAGCCTAGACTGAGCTGGCGTCATGAGAGCCTTCACTTCTCAGGTGGGCTGGGAACGGGGGGCCCATGATGTCTTAGGGGAGTTACTGTTGGCCCAGGGGGTCTGTACCCCTGCCCCTCTTGCCCCAGCTTGTTCAAGCCCTTGCACTTGGAGTAGGCAGCTGGGACACCCCAACACCCACCAGACTGGAACCCCCCTGACCCAGCTGTGCCCGGGGCTTCAGCTCTCTCCGAGAACCTCAAGTATAAATGACAGCATTTGGCCATGACCAGCCCCGGGCACTACTTGTTACCCACCTGCTTTGGGGACCCATCAGAGCAAGTGTCAGAAGACTGGGAAGCACAGAATGTGTCTTAGTCCCCAGACACCACAAATGCTGATGTGCAAGCGTCCCCACACGTCTGGGACCAGGGTCCCTTCCAGTCCGGAAGTTTCCAGGCCACACACGCACCTCCTTTAGTGTAAAACTGCATGCCTAATAAATTATCTTCATCTTTAGAAATGACATAAACGTTGTTAGAAACTAACCTAAGTTTACTGGCTTTATTTAACTCCTGACAGGTATAGAATACAACATTAAAAATGCAATTACCTTGGGCACTGGGGGAGAAACAAACCCATCAGGGGCACGTCTTGTGGGTGAGAGGAGATATTTACATCTCATGAATCTTACAGTTCTCACAGGCATACCCCAAAATAGGACTATGGTACCTTATTACCCCAAACTTCTCCACCATCAGAGGCAAGTTATTCGTTGGCTATTACCACTGATCAGAGGCAAAAACAAAGACTCTCCTCAAACTAGGAGAGTTTCCCAACAAAGCATAGTGGATTGGAAGTCAAAGGGTTATGTGCCACATGGACGGGGGCGCAGGTGGCCCTGACACTGGGTCACTCCTGTGGGGGTGTCTGTGAAGGTGCTTCTGGATGAGACTAACATTTGCATCCACAGACCGACTGAAGCGGAGTCCCTGCCCTATGGTGGTGGGCCCCCTCCAAGCAGTTGAAGGCCTGCCAGAGCGAGAGGGCTGACCCACCCACAAGTGAGGGAGCACTGTCTCCTGCCTGACTGCCTTGAGCTGGGACACTAGTTTTGCCCTATCTTGGGACTCGAACGGAAACCCTGGCTCTTTCTGGGTCTTGGGCCTGCCAGCTTTGGACTGGCGCTTCCCGGCATTTACACAGACTCTCCTGGTTTCCAGCCCAGGCAGCAGATCTCTGGACATGTCAGCCTCCATTATCATGTGACCCGATTCTGGTGGTTCTGATTCTCTGGAGAACCCTGACTGATACACTGTCTTTGCACCATTATCAGTCAGTGATTTAACAAATATTTACTGAGCACCATGGAGGACTCTTATTTGTATACTTAATACTGATTACGCATTCTCCAAAAATGGTACCCTGACTTTCTCTGGAGGCCAGCTCCCCCGCATTCTCAGTCTGCGTGGTTTAGCCAGGATGGACCCCACCTCCCTTGTACCCCACAGTTCAGGGTAAGCATGTGACCCAGGCCTGGCAAATCCACACCCGATCCTGTGGCCACAGGAACTGATTTAGGCCTGGGCACATGACCCAAGATCACCTAATTACAGAAATCCCAGTACTCCAATTTTGGAACCATCAGGCAGAGACTCTCCCTTCCCACTGGAGTTTCATGTGAAAATTGCTGGTGCTGGACCATGGAGGCCAGCTCACGGGGACCCACCAGGAGCCAAGGCAACACAGATGGAAGCAGAGAGCACCAGCACTGCTGATTCTATGTCCTCTTTGCCATGGAGAGAGGGGTGTCTGCCACTGGCAACCCAAAGAACCCCACCTTTGTGCCAGGTACCCAGAAACCCTTCAGCATGGGCCTTCGTTGGGCTAAATGGAGCTGACTTCAAAGAATAAGGCAAATGGACCTTCCATGCTGCACCACATCAATATGAGACACTGGGGAGCACTCCCGTTCCCTTCAGACAAGGAGGTCATGTGGGTATCATGTGGCTGGCTCTCGGTCACAGAGCAAGAGGGTATGTAGCGCCCAGGCCAAAGTCATGAGTGCACTCCCTCACCACCTCAGAATGAGGAGATGATGAGGGGAGTAAGACCTACTGCCAGGAAGAGCATTGGGATCTAGACAAAGAATATGGGGCCCGCTGACCACTGAATCTAGCCCACATCACTTCTGCTCAATTTTAAGAAAAAGTGGGGGCTATTTTATACCTATTTATCCTGAAACATGTATGCTTCCTGCACACCAGCTATGACCATCACTCCTTATATGTTGTTAATCTGATTTTCTTGTACTGTCTCCCATTTCACTGATGTAACAGGATATAATAGATCACTCTATTCAACATGAACATTGGTAAAAATCAGGAAAGAGAAAATGAAGGCCCAGAGTAGGCTGAAATCCTCTTTATGCCTGCCTTGATGTCTTCAAGGACATAAGCGTCTAACCCATACTTAATTTCACGGGTATGTAACTGATATTGCCCCCTCCATTGGTCCAGACTACATAATGAGCTCACACACCTTTTAATAGTCAAATTAATAATTCCATGTGTCCAAACTGCACTTGTAAGAATGCTTTCCTTCCTTCAGCTTGGGATCTCCTTTTCCCAAAACCTGCATCACTGCATGGGCACACTCAGCCCACTACAAAGCACGTGAGAAGCCCAGGAGGCCCACGGCTGTGGTGGCTGATGCAGCCACACGACAAAGCCACTGGCCCAGTTCTTCAGTGTGAATTCTGCCCCGCAAGGTCAACAAGCCAAGTCTCACCATGGCTCCAAAACCGTGGTGGAGTTTCTCCACATTAGGGGAAGGACACCTCTTCCTCCCGCGTCAGGCTCAGCTCTTACCACTTTTACCCTCATAGGCCAGCACCAGGGACAGTTCTGTTAATTTGCACACACACACACACACACACACACATCAACTTTTTTAGAGCAACCCAAGGTACCAGGTGGCTGGGTCAGAAGCCACACATTGCATCCGGAAAAGAAAGAACTTCCTTCTAAGACCTTGGGGAAGGACTACTTTCTGAATGCCCAAATGGTGTGGTTGTTGGCCAAAGCTCATCATTAGGACTGTATGTACCACCATTAGCCAGAGATGGGGGAAGGGCAGGACCTGAGCAGTACACTGGACCTGGCCTCACTCCAGGGGACCAGAAGCAATCCCCTCCCCTACGTAGACACATACACAATGGCTTCAAGACCTCCCACATCACCTTCCTCCTGCCCCAGGGAAACTGGAAGTGACTGTTGTGTCCCCCATGGTCCCCAAAAGACAATCACAAAAATAAGTCTGATGTCAGTCCACTTTCCAGAGGCCAGAGTAACCAGCCTTGGTAGGGGTCACCTTGTTAACTAGCACTGTGCACTCAGATCTTCTCTGACACACAAAAGGTTCAGTACCAATAAGTGCTAATTGCAGGTTTCTGGGCTACCCTCCTGGCTCAGCTGTTTAGCAAAATTGCATTTCATTACATTTTATACTAATCAGCTTCAAGAGCAGAGTGCAAAATTAACTTAGAATAATTTCATGCTCTCACGTAACCTTTATTTCCTAAATTGGGGTGCTTTGCAGCAACTATTTTATCCTACTGTATAATAACAGTGTTCTTTGCATTAGGGCATAGCACTTCTATAACAGCTGTTATCTTAATCAAATATCAATGGCTCATCTTTATTTCAGCATTAAGTCAATAGCACATGCCATTTGTTACTTCATAAACTTCAATACCATAAGTGTTATTGGTTAAATAAGTGTTCTCTAAAGTGTGGTTTAATGAATCAGAACCAATTTAAAAGACAGCCTGGCCTGAAATACTGGAATCTGCCAAATTTAAGACTTCTGTAAAACATCAGAATCCTCAGGTCACCAAATGTCCAGCTGTCCTTTGAGTATGCACCCTCTTCTAATGAGCCTTCACCTTATGTGGTTTCACTGAAGATATAAGTTTGTGCATGTTGAGGACTCACCCACCGCAAACCTGGATCCTGCACCTGTGTTCTACTCCTTCCTAATGCATCTTTAACACACACTTGCCCAAACTTATCCCTCAAAAGCCAATACCGAAGCAAAGAAATACCATGCTTATCGTACCTTAACAATCACGTATGTAAATAGGATCTGGGGATTTCCATCAATTGTAAGTTCACTGTCAGACAAGAGAATAACCCAGACATCAAAAGGAAGCAGGAGGTAATAACCTTACCCTATAATTGGAACTTGCCTGGAGCGTCATATTTAAATATGAGCCCCTCACTTGGAAAAAAAAAAAGAGAGAGAGAGAAAATAGAGGAGAACAACCTACGTGGGTTAGGGATTGAAGGTGGGCCCTGAGAGAGAAGAGGAAGGTTGGTCACAGGATTTGGATGCATGTCACAGCGGCGGCACTGGGACTAATCTGTAAAACAGACAAGCTAGGAGGAGCTTTCTGCACACATAGCTGCTCTGGCATGGAACAAGCCATTTTAACAGGTCAGCTACTTGGAGTTGCAATTCCAAAAATGATGAAAAGCTATAGAGAGAAGGCCTAGCAAGCAGTCTCTTGTGTCTGCCTTAATAAGTCTGTATTTCACTGAAATATACTCTAGGCAGAACACAGTGGTCTCCTTGAGTTGAGGAGATAAATTGGGAGTCCACGAGAGACAAAGAGGCTAGAGGTCACAGAGTGCCAGCAGGGAGAGGGCTGCACAGGGCTCCCCTCAAGTGGTCGGCAGAATATGGCCAGTGCGTGCATGTGAAAAAGCTACCCAAGACCAGGAACAGGACCCCACGAGAGAATTAAGGGGAACAGCAATGGAGCTCACACAAAGCCTGAACAGGACCTATTTCCAGCAGCCAGAGTCGGAAAATTTTAAGTTACAGTGTATAGGGCAGAGCACTTGAAAGAGTTTTGTTTCAGTAGTGGAATAAATTAACCCTAGGTTAAAATTTGTTCTGCTCCCACCTAAGAAACATAAAATCAAAATCTGACAGGATCAAATTGTTTCCATGGAACTTAGCCATGGTACAAAACAAAGCTCAAAAATATTTAGGAACAGGAATAGAAAAATATCCAGCATACAACAAGGGGAAACTCATAATGTCTGGCATTCAGTCAAAGACTATCAGGCATATAAAGAAATAAGAAAATAATACCTATTATGAGGAGAAAAAGGCAATCCATCAAAACTGACCCAGCATTCACACAGATGACAAAGTTAGTAGAAAGGGACCAAAACAGTTGTTATGACTATTTTCTATACTCTGGAAGATAGAGGAGGGACTATACATGTTAGGAAGACATTTAAAAAGATCCAAAATGAAGTTCTAGAAATGAAAACTATAAGGTATGAGATTAAAATAAATATGATGGATAGAAGTAATAGCAGATTAAACATTGCAGAAGAAAAGATTACTGAACTTGAAGACACAGGTGAAATTAAATGCAGAGGGAAAATAGCTCAAACAAATGAAGAGCATCAGGTGCTGTAGAACAACATCAAGTGGCCAAATATACACACAGTAACAGCTCCTGGAAGAGGAGAGGTTGGATGTAGCACAGCAAAAATCTTCTAAATCTGATGGAAACATGAACCCAGAGGTCAGAAATAAATACTCAAGAAACCTAAAGCACAATAAACATGAAGAAAACTACACAAAGGCACATTATAGTCAAATTGTTCAATGATAAAGAAAAAAAATATTAAAGGGAGCCAGATAAAAGTGTTGCATTAGCTGCAGAGGACAAGAGATAAGCATAAGAGCAAAGGGGGACAGTTCCAGCTGAAGGACAACAGCTCAACTTTAAATTATTGAAAATCACTGTCAACCTAGAATCCTAGAATCCTCTTAACTCCATAAAAATAGCTTCAAAAACTAAATAGCTTCAAAAACAAACGCATAGTTACAGTCAGAGATTTCAATTTTTTCAGACACAAAAATGCTGAAAACTATTATCACCAGTAAAACTGCACTGCAAGAAAGGAAGTCAAAAGGAAAATGAGAGCAGATGGAAATCTGTATCTACACAAAATAATAAAGAATACCAGCAATAGTAACTATTATGTGGTAAATATGAAGACAGATATTATTTAAATCACTTTAAAATAAAGTTGACTGTTTAAACCAAAATTAGTAACAATGCATTGTCCAGTTTATAGCATATATAGAAGTAAAATGTATGGAAATGATAGAGTAAGGAGGGGAGACAGGTATGTATATTACTGTAAGGCTCTTGCACTATGCACCCAGCCAGGGAATATCACTTGGAAGTTGACTGTGACAGACTAAAGATGCATAAAGTAACCATTACAATGACAAAACAAAAAACTATAGCCAGTAAAAGAGATAAAGTGGAATCATAAATATACAAGTAATCCAACGGGAATCAGAAAAAGAAGAAACAGGAACAAACAACAAAAGGAATAAATATGAAACAAATAGAAAGATAGCAGATTTAAAAACAACCATATCTGCATCTCATTAACTACAAATGGGCCAAGGACCTCAATTAAAAGGCAGAGACTGTCAGGATAGATTTTTTTAAATTGAAAGACTGAATGATATGCTGCCTACAAGAAACCTGTTTTAAATATAAAAACATAAATGCTTAAAGGT
Source organism: Leptonychotes weddellii (assembly GCF_054177405.1). Taxonomy (NCBI): domain Eukaryota; kingdom Metazoa; phylum Chordata; class Mammalia; order Carnivora; family Phocidae; genus Leptonychotes; species Leptonychotes weddellii. The sequence goes on from NC_138374.1 coordinate 2,134,329, forward strand.
AAAATGATAGGAAAAGATAGATCATTCCAAACCTGTAGAAAGTAAAGAAGAATGGATAGGTTAATATCATATGAAGTAGATTTTAAAGCAAAGAAAATTAGCAAGTTCATTCCATAATGATGAAAAGATCAGTTCCTGAAAATATGAGATAAGAAGATAAAATAATCTTAAGTATTTGTGATCTAATGGCAGAGCTGAAAGTGCATAAAGCAAAAACAGATCTGCAAAGAGATATAAACAAACGCATAGTTACAGTCAGAGATTTCAGTGCCTCTCTCTCACAGACTGACATAAAAAGTAAATCAAAAATCAGTAAAGATGGGGCACCTGAGTGGCTCAGTAAGTTAAGCATCTGCCTTTCGCTCAGGTCATGATCCTAGGGTCCTGGGATGGAGCGCCATGTTGGGCTCTCTCTCCTTCAGCAAGGAGCCTGCTTCTCCCTCTGCCACTCCCCCTGCTTGTACGCTCTCTCTCTCTCTCTCTCCATCAAATAAATAAAAAATCTTAAAAAAAAAAAAAAAGAAAAAGGAAATCAGTAAAGATTTGGAAGACCTGAACCACACTACCAAGCAAGTTCACCTAACTCACAATGATACAACACCCTGTCCAACAGCAGCAGAATTCGTATTTTTCTTAGGTCCACATGAAACATTTCCTCATACCACAGCTGGAACCATAAAATGAGTCTCTAAAAACTGAATAGGATTCATATATACATCTAGTCTGCTCTCTGGTCAGAATAAAATTACATTATAAATCAACAACAAAGATATCTAGAAAATCCTCAAGTATTTGACACTAAATAACACATGACTCTTGGCAGGTGGAATGATGGCTCCACAAAGATGTCCAAATCCTAATCCCCAGAACCTGTGAACACGTGACCTAATGTGGCAAAAGGAACTTTGCAGATGTGATTAAATTCACTTGTGAGATAGGTTACCCTGGATTAGCCAGTGAGCCCAACATGATGACCAGAGTCCATCGAAGGGGAAGGCAAGAACATCAGAATCAGTAGTAAAAGACATGACAACATGACTGGGAGGGATATAAGGAATAGGCTCCAAAAAGGAATGTGGGTGGTCTCTTCAAACTGAAAAAGAGGCAAATTCGTGGGGTTTTCCCTTGAAGCTTCCTGAATGAATGTAGCCCTGCTGTCACCTTGATTTTAGGAATTGCAACCCCCAGAGTTAAAGGACAACTAATGTGTGTTGCTTTAAACACTATGTCTGCAGTGATTTGTTAAAGTAGCTGTAGGAACCTGATACAAACAGCAAGCTTCCTGGTGGCAGGTTCCTCCCCAGCACAAAGCCCAATACAGTTGCTGTAGGAGATGCCCAGGAACTTGGGAACACACGCCACTGGGTGGAAAGTTCTCCAGGAGAACTAGAAAATTAGTCACAATATCATGGTCATTTTCCTTTAATTCCATGGGGGAAAAAAAAATAGGCTATGCAAAAAAATGAATTGTTTTTGTATTTTAATTTCTGCCCTCCTCAAAAAAAAAAGCCTGCACTAAAAAGACATAAGAATGGGGGGATGCTTGGTGATAGCCCAGGGGCTCCCGTTTGTTGCTGGTGGGAGTGCTAAATGGTGCAGCCACTGTGGAGGAGCAGGAGCTTCTTAGTTAAGCATACACAGGACACACAGCCCCGCAATCCCACGTCCGTGTATTTACCCAAGTACAATGAAAACGTATGTTCACACCAAAACCTACATAGAAATGTTCACACAGCTCTCTCCATAACAGCCCAGAACTGAAAACACCCCAAGTGTCCTTCAACAGGGTGAGAGATAAAAACTGTGGTCCACCCCTACAGGGGATCCTCCTCTGCCATGGGAAGCAGTGAACTTCTGAGCTGTTAAAATCAAAAGCAAATGGAGAGCAAAAAACAAATAACAAATAAATGGAGACCAGTCTTGAGAACTCCCTGAGCAGACAAAATCAGTTTAGTCCTACAAGCAAAGCTTCATTTAGCTTATTCTGCAAGACTAACTTGACCAGGTCACTTCTTGCTTCTGCTCTGGAAATCATAAGTAAAAAAAAAAAAAAATCCCAAAGTTGATACAGGGTAACCACTAACCAATCCCCTATCTTTTTTTTTTTTTTAAAGATTTATTTATTTATTTGAGAGAGCGAGAATGAGAGAGAGTACATGAGAGGGGGGAGGGTCAGAGGGAGAAGCAGGCTCCTCGCTGAGCAGGGAGCCCGATGCGGGACTCGATCCCGGGACTCCAGGATCATGACCTGAGCTGAAGGCAGTTGCTTAACCAACTGAGCCACCCAGGCGCCCCAATCCCCTATCGTTTAAGCAAATTCCACTATCCTAAGCAATCACTGTGAAGAATAAAAAGTCACTTCTTACACGCTGTATGAGCTACTATTTTATAACTGTACATCCCTGAGCCTCGTTCTATGTTTTGGTTTGAGTGCTCTGCTTTGCAAACTGTCTTTTTGGTGTGTTCACAACAAATTTTTATAATTACCACTTTGGTAATTCACTGGTTTTACTTTGGTTCTTTCTGAAAATGTTTACCACGTGTGTGAATATGAAAGGCACGAAGCAGAGTGAAAACTCCCAGACTCAGAAGGCTCTGTCTACATCGCTGCGTCTCTAGGACATTCTCAAGAACGCTCTGGGGACAGAGGACACAGATCAGGGGTTGGCAGGGGCTGGGGGGGCTGTGACCACCAAGGCGTCAGGAGGGAGTCTGGGGGTAAACGAGCTGAGCTACAACCGATTGTGAGTCTATTCATGTGTAACAACTTCTAGGACTTGACACTCCCCAAAAAAGTCCCTTTCACTGTATAGAAATCTTTAAAATAAATTTAAAACTGATTTTTAAGAGGAAATAGACCACCCTGAAAGATGAGGCTTCCCCACTGATGGCTCACTGTAGCTACCCCAGGAGCAGGTCTCTAGGGCTGACCTGGGGTCTCAGAGGCAGGAACAGCCTGCCCTCTCACCGCAGGACCCCCAGCCAGCAGGAATGCCTGGAAAGAGAAAGCCTGGGGGCCCCCACTCACTGGTCACTAGCAATGTCCAGGTCCCAGGGCAGCCATCTGCCACCAGGATCGGTCATCCTGAAGACAACTGAGGACTCTTCTACAAACCCACGCTCCATCTTGCAGTCCTAAGGAGAGGAAATAAGCCTCAACACCACCCACAGTGTGCGCTGGCCTGATGCTTTGCCCCCTTTAGGAACATTCAGAGCAGACGTATGTCCATCACAACAGCTTGGGTGGGTGCCCCTATTTTCCTTCCATTCCTGAAGGAACCTGGCTGGAGGCAGCTCCGGACAGACCAGACACATCTGTGAGGCCAAGCTCAGTGCCTGCCTGGCTGCCCTGCGGAGAGGCGGAGCCTGGCTCATGTACACACCCCTGACCTAACCGGACTCCGAGCCCCACAGCCTGCAGACCTAAAGGCCCCCGGGGCAGCGGAAATGCCATAGGTTCTCACCAACCCTCTGCAGGGCCCAGCACAGGCACCCTGGCTGAGAAGCCTCCCCCTTCTTTTCACCTGGAAGACACTCAAAGCCCCAGGCGTCCCTCTGAATGCACAGTGTCTTTCACTGGTAGAGCAACGGGAGACCCAGGCCTCCAGGCTCCCCGCCAGTTGCAGAACAGGGCCTCACTCCACCCACTGGGTGCCCAGGCAAACACTATATCTAACTCACGGGTGTTCAAAACATTCTCTGGTTTTACTTTGGTAAAACACGAGAGCATAAACACCGTATGCTCTTCTTAACCTCTTGGTACCCCGCTAGCGTTTCCTTGCTTGGAAAAGGGATACTATCGTTCTGTGATTGTGCTGAAGAGAAACCAGATAATGTACAGATGTGGTAAGGTGATTCTGGACTGTGCTGCTGGGCCCCAAGTCATCACAGGGTCTTTATATCTGGAAGGAGCAGACCAAAGACAGCAAGCCCACCAGACGGCAGAGTGAGAAAGATCCAGTCCAACGTTGCTGGCTCGAAGACGGAGGAAGGGCCAGGAACCCAGCCATGTGGGCACCTCTAGAAGCTGGAAAGGCAAGTAATCGATTCTCCTTTGGAGCTCAGAAGGACCCAGCCCCCTGACACCTTCACGTCACCCAGTCTCAGACTTCTGACCTCCAAAATTGTAGGAGAATCGTGCGTCTTGTATTAGGCCACTAAATGTGTGATGATTTGTTACAGGGTCCAAGGAAAGTCACACATTCAATTCACGGTCTTAGAGGCTGGAGGGATGGGTACCATTCCTTTTCCTCTGGTAGCAGCACCTCGATTTTGCTGTGGAAAGCCACCCTTCCCTCACCTTCCGTCCATACATCGGGAGAGGCTACCACGCACGCCCAGCAGCCAGGGCGGCCCCAGGGCCTGCAGTGGTCGAATGCGGACGCATCTCCCTCTGGGTGGTGGCTGGTTCAGGAATGGCCACACGGCCACACGGCCACACGGACTTCTGCAAAGGGCTCAGCCAGCGGGATGTGCACTGGAACTCTCAGTGGCTAATGCTGTCTGCAGGTGGGAGGGTCTGCTGAGAATGGAGACGACCAGGAGGAAGATGGCTGAGACATGAGACACATTCTTGACTGTATCAACCCAACGCCCGGATCTGGCCACACCAGTTACACAGGCCAGCAGTTCTCCCAGGGGCTCGAATTAGTAGGTTTCTCCCCCTGCAATAAAGAAGAAGTGCTGTCTCCTCCTTCTGGGGCTTTTGCGCTAGCACTCCTTCGACCTGGAATTTGGCTGTCCCCGCTTTGGAACTCAGCTCCACCTCCACTGCCCAGGAAGCCTCTCCAACCCCCAGATGGTGCTATCTCCCCTGACGTTCCGGGAGCATGATGCTCATTCACTCCCTGAGAACTCGCTTCAATAAGCCTTCAGCTGTGATCAAGTTAGCATGTGTATCCAACCTCATGTAACATGAACTCCTTGCCCTTGGACCGTGCCTTGCTCATCTTTACACACCCTCTCCCCACTACCAGAAGCTGGCCTTGGATTTGCAGGGACAAACATGTCTACTAAATGTAACTCTGCTGGAAGGAAACGTAATGATGCACCATCACTGCTGGGGGCTCCTGACAAGTTAGCAAAGCCTAGACTCCATTTCAGCCCTGAGTTGCTGTTCAAGGAGGGGGGGAGGGAAACTGTGAATACAAGCCTTCAGCGCCACCAGGTCCTCTGAGAACAGCATTCCATCATGCACCACCAAACTGCAGAAATTGAAATGCTGCTCCTCGAGGCACCATGTGGCAGTCTAACTTGGCACAAAACTGTGTGTGTGCATCAAACAATTATGCAGACCAAGTGGACTGCTTTAAATGCAAACCACTAGTTGCCGAGAAATTGGCGCTACAAGGACTCTCCTGCACACAGTGAAGGCGCTCCCCTGTCCACAAGAAATCTGCAGAGATTTGAATACAAACTGGCCATTGGCTGTCCTTCCAGGACACTGCAGAACTAACACACCCCACAAAACGTGTATGGGGTCAAGGCCCCGTGGTGCACAACCCTGGGGGCTCCATGCTCAAGACACACGTTCTGCGCCTGATCACACCCACTCAAACAGCACATCACTCTTCTCTCTTGACTCTAATGGGCATCGCAAACTTAAGATGCCTAAACAGAGCCTGGGAATTCCTCGCCAAACCGCTTTTCACCACATCTTCTTGTTGCAAAGATAGGCCCCACCCTGCATGCAATGGATGGGGACAGAACGGGGAGCCCTGATCTTTGACTTCTCTTTCCTTAACCCCAACCTCAAACCTTTTGTCAAATGTGGTCCTCCCTGCCTCCAAACTGCGAGCTGGATCCGCCTGCTCCTCCCTCCCACCACGCTGAGCCCCAGCCAGCAGCACGGCGTGTCTGCAGTGTCACCCTGACCCCATGCTGATAAAGGCCTTCCCGCCCCCCCCGGCCTGACGACCCCAGCATGCGCCACCCTCCTCGGTCACCACATTCCCACCACACAGTCCCTTTTTCTATTCCACAAACGAGGTCAAACTCTCCACCCAAACTAGTCAGGAGAGGAAAGTTCATTCTCAAAACAGGCAAATCTACAGTCTCCGTGGCTTAAGGAACAAGCTTTATTTCTCACTCGTAAATTCACTGAGGACCAGGTACCCCCTCCGTCTTGTAGCTCCGCCAGCTGAACGCGTGTTCTCCAACGCTGTGGAGGCAGGTTAGAGAGACCAGCAGGACCACAGCCCTGAGGGGCTTCAGTCGGAGAGTGACAAACATCAGATTTGCTCACAGTCCAAACAGAGACTCAGCCTAAGCTCTAGGTTCTGCCTTCCCATGAATCTAAATTATGACAGGAATTGGGGGGAGGAGGTTGTCAATCATGTAGCCAGGGTACCCCGCAAGAAGGTGACTTTGGACACAGAGCTGAGCACTGAGAAGGAGACAGGCGAGCAAGAGCGTGGAGGACCAGCCAAGCTGGGGTATCAGGGGATCCAAGAACACTCAGCCCTCGACCAGAGGCTGGTCCCCTTAGGCAGATGTCAGCTTACCGGGACAAAGCCTACGTCCTCAGGGACTCCCAGAGCTGAAGTCATGCATTCCCCAGACCACTGACTGAGTGGACTGAGTGAGCCTGTGTCCCCAAGCCTAAGACAGTCCTAGGCACTGAGATTCCAGGAAGATGGAGATCCAAAGCTAGTGTTTACTACCACACAATCATTTTAGGAACTGATTTGGCTATAAATATCAACATCTTAAAATAAGCATATCCCATGACTCAGTAATGGTACTTCTAGAAAATGATCAAGGATATACCCACGTATTTAGCTATAGGAATATTTATTGAAGCTTTAATTTTAATAGAAACTGTCCCAAAACAGGAAGATATTGAGGATATATTTGGAAATATCTGTTACATAGAATATTCTTCAGGGGCGCCTGGGTGGCTCAGTCAGTTAAGCATCTGCCTTCAGCTCAGGTCATGATTTCAGGGTTGTGGGATCAAGTCCTATGTCGGGCTCCCTGCTCAGCAGGGAGTCTGCTTGTCCCTCTCCCTCTGCTGCTCCCCTGGCTCATGCTCTCTCTCTCTCTCAAATAATTAAATAAATCTTAAAAAATAATAATTGTATAGAATATTCTTCAGACATTCAAGATAATATTTTGAAAGAATTTTCGTGTATGGAAAGTTGTTCATAATTTGTGATCGAATGATTTAACACATTCAATTTAAAATCAGAGAATATCTGATTCAGAATATCAGAATAACACATAAAAGAAGCAAGACTCAGCAATATGCCATTCTAAGAAACCCACTTAAATATGAAGACATAAATAGGGTAAAAATACAAAGATGGAAGAAGCCGTACCGTACAAACACTAATTGAATGTAAGCTAGAATGAACGTATTTGTATCAGTCAAAGGAGACTTCAGAACAAGCCATATTACCAGGGATGAAGAAGGACACCACACAAATATAGGAGGTCAATTAATCAAGAGATATGATCCTGAGTGTGTATGCAGCTAATGAAAGAGCTTTAAAATCTGTGAAGCAAAAGTTGATTGGGTTGAAAAGAAAAATAGATAAATCCGTAATTATAGTTGGAAACTATGATACTTCTCTCTTTGTAATCAATGGAACGGGTAAACAGAAAATCAGTACGATACACAAGACCAGAACAACAGTCTCCCAGCTTGGTCTAATTAACACAGAACAGTTCACCCAACAAGAACAGAACTTACATTCCCTTCAAGGGCACATGAAATATTCACCAGCACAGACCATATTCAGGGCCATAAAATGAACTTCAACACCTTGAAAATATTTAAAATTCCCCCAAATTTGGAAACCAAAAGGCATGCTTCTAAACAAGCCATGGGTCCAAGAGGAAGGCACAAAGGACAAGAGAATTATTTTCCATTGAATGAAAATAAGAACACAAGGTATAAAAGTATATACTTATACATTATATTCAATACATTTAAGAGAGATAATGATCTGATTGGAGGAAATCTATCACTTTGCTAGGTATTTCCTTTTCGTCTAGTCTATTCTTCGTTCTGTTTCCTCTCTTTTCCTAACTATTTCTGGACTATTTGAGTACTCTTTATGATTTCACTTTATCTCTACAAGTGGCTTATTAGTTAGGATGGCAGCACATCCCCAGCAACAAAGGGACAGAGTGAGGCTTGCAGGGCTGGCCACAGCCCGCCCCACCTCACCAGGCCTTCCCCAGGGCAGCCCCACACGGCAGGCGGGACGGCACCCAGCAGAACAGCATCCATGCAGAAGGTCTCCTTCCTCGCCCCTCTCCGCTGCTTCTCGTGCGACCACAATGAGAAGCCCCTAAATCCTCCATCTCTGTCCAAAGGGCAGCAGCGCGTCCATCATCACCGTCCCGAGGAAGAGCGATGGGCTCTGCTTCGTTGCACAGCAGGATCTTCAAGGATGAATCAGGCTAGTTCTATCCATTTCCAATGTAGGTTAGCTGAACTCAGACTTGCATAATAATGCTCACGTGGTCTGACTATTCAAAAGGTGAATAAAATTCTCAAAGACAAGGAAAAAGATCATTTCCCAACTTCTAATTAATCAGCCAAGACATGTTCTTTCTACTTGGTTGCAAGGATCACTGAGCAATCGTAAAGCTCTACAGAGCATCTAAAAATAAATACCTTTACCTTAACAATAGAGGGTACGAAGCATCAATAATCCACCGGTACAATCTCATTAAGAATATGATCCATCACTTTGAAAATCTAAGAGGATGAGCGGACTTCTCAAATGCTCTGCTTCTCAATCACACACCAACATTTTGTCCAATATTCTGATAAAACTCCAATCCCAAGATTTCCCAACAATGATGCCATCAATACATCCCTGAATCCAGCCCTCCCGGTCATGCCCAGATGTTCTGCCAAGTCTGTGGAATTGACCTGAGTCCCTCTCCCTGATGGGCAGGGCTTGGAAGAAGCCAGGAAGCAGCTCAGGTTCCTGTGCTCCTAGACTGAGGTGAGAACCCACATTCATAGCAGATGACAGGGCCACGCACCCCACATGGCCAGGTGCCGGCCACAGGCAGGCACCAGGCCAGTCAGGTGCTCTTTCTGGAAGCTTCTACCCACTGCAGGGCCTGAGACCATCCCACCTGGCTTCTCAGGGCTGCCAGACTCCTGTTCCCCCAACCCTGGTATTTTCATTTGTACTCCTGTTTGTCAGCCACACTGTTCTTCTAATAAATTCTCCTTTTGCTTATCTTCACCTGAATTCGTTCTGTTTTTCTATAAAACAGCAGTTGTTACCTGACAATAGATGGCAAGTAACAGATCTTTGGGGAACCGAGGAACATTTTCATGTGGTTATCCAGCTGAGCCGGCACACGGCAGAAAAGCTCACTCCTCTTCTGGAACGAGATGCCACAGCTCACGGTGCCAGTCTCAGGATGGCTCCTCGTGCTATCTGCCCGGCTCCTCCAGGCCAGCGCCACCAGGAGGTGGCTCCAGGATGGGGGGGACCTACCATGAAGGACGATGACAGTGAGAGAGGACACAGCAGCCAGCTCGAAGGAGGGCCACCCAGACTCCTCAACGCTCACCCAGGACGTGGACTGAGACCAGAAAATGTCCATGGCCAGGCTCAGAGAATCTCTTGTCTCTGCTACCCAAGGCTTGGCTGGGGCAGCTCAAAAGGAGATTCAGAGTTTGCCTGGGGGGCTGAATTCCAGTAGCTTTTTTTTTTTTTTGATTTTTTTTTTATTCTTATGTTAATCCCCATA
>NC_138374.1:2144554-2168171 GCF_054177405.1 Leptonychotes weddellii
TATACCACCTCTTCTTTATCCAGTCATCTGTCGATGGACATCTTGGCTCTTTCCACAGTTTGGCTATTGTGGACATTGCTGCTATAAACATCGGGGTGCACATCCCCCTTCGGATCCCTACATTTGTATCTTTGGGGTAAATACCCAGTAGTGCAATTGCTGGATCGTATGGTAGCTCTATTTTCAACTTTCTGAGGAACCTCCACTCTGTTTTCCAGAGTGGCTGGAATTCCAGCTTGCATTCCCACCAACAGTGTAGGAGGGTTCCCCTTTCTCCGCATCCCCGCCAACATCTGTCGTTTCCTGACTTGTTAATTTTAGCCATTTGAATTCCAGTAGCTTTTAATGCACTCCCTCACCAGGTTCCTTCAGTGAAAGGGAAAGTGGGCTGGAAAGAGCAGGATGCTGGCATCTACAGTAGTGTGATTTGGGGGCTTGGGAGGGCACAGCCCCCCCGGAAATGCTCCAGATCTGGGTTCTAATTCCTGCATCCAGTGGGGGCCATTGGTTGCTAGCAACACCAATCAATCTGGAAAGTCCAAGCCATTCGAGAATTCCTTAGAAGGATATGAAAGAAGTCCGCAGAATCAAAGAAAAGGCCAAGGAACCAGGCCCAGAAAGGGCGGAAACGCAGGCAGCCCCACAGAAACTCAGGGAATTGCAAAACGGACATGCCCCATGCTCCCACCGGGGTCAAGCACCTCTAACCACGTTCAACCTTTTTGTGCCCTTGGTCAGGATCCAGTCTGCAGAGGAAGGTCGGGCAGCCTTCTCCTCGGAGGGGAAGACTCTGGGCACCTCCACCCACGTCCCACCAGACTTTGCCAAAGGGGTTGGTGGGTTCCCCAAAAAGGAATACTCTCAAAGGAGAGCAGAGTGGGCATCAGGCAAAGGGTCAGCAGTCAGCAGGCCGGCTAAAAGCGCTCCCACCCCGACTGGGACTCAGGACCTGGGTTCGAGGGCTCTTAGCAGGAACTTGGGAGTTCAGAGTCCTGCCTTCTATGGTGTGAAGGTTCAGGGCACCCTGGAGACTGCTGTCCAAGGCCCAAGGCCACGTTTAAGGCAAAGGGCATGAATAATCGCACCTGTTCATAAATGAAGTGTCATGTAAGGCAGTTCTGTGGCGCTCACCCACGTTGTCTACTTTATTAGTCTTAACCATCAAGCACTGTGCTGATGAGACTCCCGCATTCCAGAGCCAGCGTCTGACTCTGGGAAGAAGCATTTCATTTTTCAATTAAAAGCTGATTTTCGATGTTCAGCCCTGCTCCACGTTACCATTACCTCTTTAATTAATTTAGCATCTCTCAACCAGCAGTTGCTAAACTGCCCAAGCAGAGATGGGAAAACCAAGGGCACTGAGCTCCCAAACCAAGGTGGGCAGGCCTCGGGAGCTCCAGAAGAGAGCTGGCTATTTGAATATGAAAGCATTTATCTGACAACACTTTGCTTAAACAGCAATTAGTCAGGAAGGAAAGACAAAGGCACTTAGAAAGGCTAGTGAGGGGGAAGGTCTTCTGAAGCCTCCCTGGGCCCTTGCTGGAATCCTTAATTAGTTCCTAAGGGAATCTGACCCCTGCCTGCATTTCAGGGAGGTTTCCCCACAGACCTTCTTACTTGCTTTCCTAGGGGTTTTGTTTTTGCTTTGTTTTTGTTCTTTTTCTTCTTTAGAACAACAGCCCCTCATGGCCCCTTCCAAGGAGACCCCCCCTCCGTGGTTGGCTAGCTGGCAGCTGGCCTCGATGCAGGTGAGGGGACTGGCCCCAGGTCCATGTGGTCCTGGGGCTCAGGAATGATCTGGACAAGAGTCCCAGTGATGTGGGAAACAAAGGCAAAAGAAAAATTAAATGTCCTTACTCCCTACAGCCCACTGATAGGTCCTTGAAACAGGCAGAGTGACATCCCCCTAGGGGCTCAACTGCCTCCATGTTAATACTTCGCTAAGGGCCAAAGGCAATCTTAGCTTAACATTATCCCAACCACCCCAGGATCCTGTGAGTCTACTTTAACATATAAAAATTCCTTTGGAAACTTCCTTTATCCCTAAACCCCCCAAGATACATGTTGGCAATCATCCCCAAAGCATACGGCCCACCGATATACATCTGAAGGGTCTCACGACTCAGGTTTTATTAGACGGTAATAAATGACCTTTTCCCAACAACAGCTAGCCTCCTCAAGGTCCTGGAAACCTTGCTTCCAAAATTCCTTAGAGAGTTACACTCTCCCTAACCCCCTCCCAACTTGAGAGTATATAATGGGCCACTCCTCATGACCCCAGCGCAGCTCTTTCTGTCCCCAGGTCCTGTCCCCGTGCTTTAATAAAACCATTTTTTACACCAAAGATGTCTCAAGAATACTTTCTTGGCCATTGGCTCTGAACCCTAACATCTCTCCTGTATCACCAGGACATCTGCAGACCAAAGGGCCTCTATTTAGAGGGCCCCCATTTAGGGGGACTCATAGAAAATCCCTGGACCACCCCACCCAACAGAATCTGGTGGTTTTAGCTACTCTCCATTCATTAAAAGAAAAAAAAAAGCCCTGCGTTAGCAAGGATCAGCCTAGAGCCCCACTTTGGATCAGCCTAGAGCTCCACAAACAATACCGCTCGATAAAGAGTCCACTTGGGCCACTAGACTCTCCCCGAAAGGCAGGGAAGGTACGCTGGCTATGAGTTATGACAGCCTTTGAATGTGGAGTTCACACAGCAAGGACGTGCATCTTGGCTGGGCCTCAGCATCACTTGTAAGAGGCCTGGGGGCACGTGCCCATGGGCAGATGCCCTGTGCTCTCAGGAAGGGTCAGCAGGTGCCCACTGGCCCCGGAGCGGAGAGACCTGCGTCACCTCTCTGGGACAGCCTGGGGCAGCTGGGCCCATGCCTAGTCCAGGCCACCATGGTGGCCCCGCCGAGTGGCGCTGAGGTGAAGCTCCTTCCTGTAGGACAAGGGGGACCTTGAGACCTGAGACTGTGGGAGTGGTGAGACATGCAGCGTCGCAGCTCCCTGCCACTCCCCTGCAGCTGCCCCACTGGCTCTCCACCCCGCTGCACGTTAGGGTCCCCTGAGTCCAGACTCCAGGTGTGGGGTCCCCCCCCCAGGGGTTCCAATCTATTCAGTTTGCGGCAGGCCCAGACACGGGACATTTTAGAAGCCATTCAGGTGGGGCACCTGGCTGGCTCGGTCGGGGGAGCATGTGACTCTTGATCTCGGGGTTGTGAGTTGGAGCCCCACACTGGGGGTGGAGAGTACTTAGAAAAATACAGTAAAATCTTAAAAACAAACAAAACAAAACAAAGTAAAATAAAGTAAAATAAAATAATAAAATAAAATAAAATAATAATAAAATAGCTCTTCAGGTAACTGTAGGTCACCACTCCCACTGGGAGGCCCTCCCCAGGATGAGGCTCAGATTTCCACACAGGCAGAGATGCTTCCGGAACCAGGGTTTTCTCCATGGAGTAAGTTCAGGGAGAGTCCTGGTAACGCCTCCTTCTTCTAGTGCTGTGGCCAGGGGCTTCCTCTTATGCGCCTCCGTGTCCCTACGAGGTGTCCAGAGCCCCATCCTCCTTCTCCTGGACTCCCAGCTCCCCTGCAGAGTCCACAGCAGGAGCTCCCACATGGAGGGTGCCAGAAGGAACCACGCCGAGCTCGGGGACGGATGGCCTGCCAGCCCTACAGAAGGACATTCCTCTCCGGCAGCTGATGGAAGAAGAGCGAGGGGGGGCCTTGGGCCCCACAGTTGGCCAGCACGGGGGCCAGCGCGGGGCCCTTGACCAAGATCAGCCTGTCCTCTGCATGCCCCTCCTCAAGCCCTGCCATCCTCCATCCTTGAGCCTCCTCCCTGTGTCTTTGGGCCTGGCCAGGGAGGCCAGGTGCCCTTCTCTGTCCCATGACACCCCCCAAACACCCCATCTGCTCTTATGCCTCCCCTGAGCAGGGCACAGAGAGACCAGATTTTCCACTGGAGGGGAGGAGAGAGAAGAGGCAGGAGAAGGGTGGTGGGGTCTAACCGTACCTGTTCTCCACCCCACTGAAGGCAGTCCTAGCAGGAGCCATGCGCTGTTTGGAAGCCTGAGAGCTCTCCCGTCCAGGCCCGGCCGTGGACCCCAGCTCTCAGCACAGCTGCACCAGCGGCCTCCTCCAGCCGCCCCCCCGACCTGCCCCCGACAGATCTGGGACTCTGTGCCCTCACTGGGCATCTCACTAGGCCCTGGCCTCACATCCAGCCACACTCACCGGAAATTCTAGCTCCCACTCCTTGCACCCAGGAAAGCTCCCTCTTCCCCAGCCCAAGCTCAGACATGACCCTGGCTCGCCTCCACCAGGGTCTCAAGCCTGGACACCCCACGTCCTCCTGCTGCTGATGTCTCGTGTTGAAGCTGCAATGCCCGAGGACGGTGGAGTCCGAGTCACTCTGGGTCCCTGAGCATCCACTGCCCCCACCCCCACCCCGCCCCCACATGAGACATAAGCAGGCACGGAACTGACCCACTGTGGACCGAGGCTGCCGGTGACCTTGCCTGTCCTCGCACGGCTCTGACCTGACGTTAGCCATCTGCAGCCACCCAGGCCACACAGATGCGCCTGCAGACCGTCCTCCCCGAGAGCTGGCCAGCCATCCCGAAAAGGGCTTCCGTGTCTCTGGGAAGACTGGCTTGACAGGGATCACAGATTGCCCCTGCCTTCCACTGTGTCAGCCACTGGCAAAGAGCATCTCTCCGTGGCTGCCAGGAGCAGGTAGCTGCCGGCTCTCCACCGACCCCTCCTGCATTTTCCCCCATCATGCCTCTGAACGTGAATTTCAGTGTTTTGGGGAGCCTGGCTCCCTCCCTGCTGAATATGGATCACTGATAATCACCCCGTCTGTCTAAAATCGCTGTTCCAAAATCAATAAAAAGCACATTTATAGGGCGCCTGGGTGGCTCAGTTGGTTGGGCGACTGCCTTCGGCTCAGGTCATGATCCTGGAGTCCCTGGATCGAGTCCCGCATCGGGCCCCTTGCTCGGCAGGGCGTCTGCTTCTCCCTCTGACTCCCCCCTCTCATGTGCTTGCTCTCTCTCATTCTCTCTCTCAAATAAATAAATAAAATCTTTAAAAAAAAAAGAAAGAGCACATTTATAAATGTTAAATTGCCCCAGACAAAGGCATTTCTTGCAAAGGGATGCTGCATAATTAAACCGCAAACAATGGAAAAAAATTAAACTTTAATTTTTACTCTTGAGAGGTATTTGCTAAAAGCTTTCCCTTAAATAGCTCATTTTTGTGGGGGAAAAAATTGAACTGAGTGCTTTCATTAGTGGACATTGGGGCTTTTTTCTGGGGTAGATGTGAGAAACGTCAGATTTGGATTAGTAACTAACACAAAAATTCAAGCTCTTTGAATATCAAGCTTATGGATTATCATTTTATTTATCTGTTCATTCAGTGACTAGTAAGTGCCTACTATGTGTCAGGCACTGAGAAAATGTGATCTGAGCCTGAAACTGAGCGGGAGGGATGCTAACAGAGCAGGGCTGGATCCAGGGAGGAGTGCGCATGCGCAGCGGGGCTCCTGGCCACTGGAGCGGGCCCCTCCGCACTGACACTCCGTTTATTCACCCGCATCTGAGAAGCACGGGTCTGCTGACGTGCAAGTTCCCTTTCACTCATTCATTTGCTCACTCACTCATTCATCCCCTCCAGGGTTTGCAGAGCACTGACTGTCCTCATTCATCCCCCCAGGGTTTGCACAGAGCACTGACTGCCAGGCTCTGCTCTCGGGTCTTGGGGTTCGGTAGCAGAATCCACCTCCTGCCAGAGCCTAGTGCAATGAGGGAATGGACATTACACAAGAGAAATTAGTAGCTCAGGTGTTACAGTAGAGCAGGCACATGATAGGAGAGCAATGAGGGAGAAGAGCCTAAAAGGATGGAGCCGGGAGGCTGGGATGTGCGGGTAGACCTGGCAGCTCCCTCTGGAACCCCTTTGGAGCTGAGCCCCAACCCTGCTCTCCCTGGATCAATCCGTGGCCCTTGGCATGGTCAGTTGGTCCCCCTCCTCATCCTGGTGGCTCCTTCGTGGGAGTCTCTTTTTTGTGTCCCTGCTCCCTTCCATGGTACGGGCGTGCTGGAGATCCTTCTGGGCTCTGCCGCTGACCACTTCGCCTTCCAGCTCCACTCACTCACTAACTGGGCTTGTCTGGCTCTCACAGCTCATTGACGTTCCAGCCAGAACCTTCCCTGGGGCCCCAGACCCCCAGAGCTGATGGTTCCATGACATCTGTCACAGGCTGCCCCTGGAGGGGCCGCCCCTCCCAGGACTGCCCCATTCCTAGGGACACTGAATGACTCAAGGCATCTTTCTTACGAAAACCAACCCATCCGAAGTCCACACCCCCCAACCACCCCCCCAGCTGGCTCTTACACACTGGGGGCACCACCGCCCCACCCTAATCGCCTCAGGGGAGGGAGCAGACCCAGAGGCCACTGAAATTGTTCAAACGACCAGCCTGAGCCTGCTTGCTTTCCCTTGCCCGTCTTTTCTCGTGGAAACCACAGTAAAGACTCCTGCCCTCACCCCCACCCTGCCCCCTGCCGGGCCCTGGTGCTTCCCATGGGCCCCCGTGGCCTGGGGTGCCTCCCATTCTTGGGAACTGTGAGTTACACACTGTCTTTTCATTGACAATCCCCATCTTTTGGCCTCACCAGACCTGTTTAATAACAAAACATGCATTTTTAAAGAATCTGCTCTGAATATCAACCTAACACTTCATCAGTTGTCTGTGCTGCTTTGCAACCCACTCCCCAAAAATTAAGGGCCTAACAACTCTGTTTGCCGTGATCCTGTGGACGAGTGATTTGAGCTGGGCTCAACTGGGCAGTTCACCTGCTGGGTCATTCGTGTAGGTACCATTGTCCAGCAGCCTAATGGGTGGACAGCTCAAGATGCCCTCGTTCATGCCAGGCACTCAGTACAGGCTGCTGCTGATGGGCCTGGGGCCTCGGCCAAGAAAGCCCTTCTCTGCTACACCCGTGGCCTGCCCTGGGCTTCTGACGGTCATCTCAGGGAACATTCCTAAGATCAAGACGGCAGGAGCTGCAAAGCCTTTTGAGGCCAAGACTCAGAAGCCACATAACATCACTTCTCCCTTTTGTCGGCCAAAGCACGTCTCGAGACAAGCCACACTCAAGGGTTGGAAGACAGACTCCACCTCTTGATGGAAGGAATAGCAAAGTCCCATTGCAGAGGGGCATGGATGCCGGGAAGCAGCCACGGCATTGTGTCCCACACGTCCTGATGTATCTAAAACCAAGCTCTGATATTCACCCCAATCAGCCCCTCTGGCAGCTTCTCCATCACATCAGTGAAGCCTCTTCTTTTCTTTTCCTTTTTATTTATTTGACAGAGAGAGAGCACAAGCAAGGAGAGCAGAGGAATAGAGGCAGAGGAAGAAGCAGGCCCCCTGCAGAGCAAGGAGCCCGACACAGGGCTCGATCCCAGGACCCTGAGATCATGACCAGAGCCGAAGGCAGCTGCTTAACTGACTGAGCCACCCAGGCGCCCCAGTGAAGCCTTTTCTGTTCAGGAACCCTAGTATTACTCTCGACTCTCACGTTACTCACTCACACCTCAAGTCAATCCAGCAGCGAGATCTGTAGGTTCCATCTGCGCAGTGAAATATGAATATGCCCAATTCTCACTACCCCCGCTGCTGCCACCCTGGTCCAAGCCCCCAGTCTCTCCCACTGGGCTTGTCCCAGCCACCCCTTCCAGAGCCAGCGGAGACTGCTGCTGATGGACCCATGGGTTCTCATTCTCCTGCTCTGCATCTCACTGGACCCAACACATCCCATAGCATCTTCAGCAGGTCCAAGCAATCGATTTCTAGGCCCTATGGCTTCAAATGTCTTCACCAAATAACTATTGATGACTGATGAAGTGTCAACATTCTGTCCCGAGTCTAAGTATTTGAAAGTCATCTTCCAAGGTGGTGGTTTCCAAAACGTTTTGATATTTCACTCCTATCCATTAAAAAAAAATGAGCATACTCTCCTAGTGCATGTTTATTTACTTACATACTAACATACATCAATGAGCAAATTAACACATAATGTATGTGCTGGGTGTCATTAATGGACTCCTCCAGACCTATGGTCCACCCTTCTCCTGGCTCTGCACCTGGAACACTGTCCAGCATGGACCACACTGACGGCCCCCCATACTCTGGTTTCCATTGGGTCTGGTTCCATGTTATGGCCACCACGAGGTCAGGATACTTACTTCCCAGCTCCCTCTCTGGGGAATGTCATGACCTGGGTGCATCCTTCCCCTGACCCCAGGTCCTCTCTATAGAGCCCTGCAATGCTGTCCATGCCTTGTGGTTTCCCTACACCCTGACCACATTGTCTAAAGGGTCCCTTTGTCATAGGGTCCCAACAAGAAGCATATGCCTCACACAATTAGGACAACTCAATAAGAGGTTAGTAAGTTTAGAGATTAATACTATTTATAAGGGTATGGGCAGGGTGTAGGAGAGTGACAAAGGATATCACTAACTCAGGGCTAAGTGTAGTGACCACCCCTAGGCTCAAACAGAAGAGGGGAAAAGTGGACCCCAAACCCAGAAGGGCAGAAACTTGCAGAAAGGTTGTCTGGAGAGAAGCAGGGACCTCAAGAGAAGGAAGACAATGGCCTCCCATGAGGGTGCCAGGACCTCACCCCCAAGTTCAAGGAATGAACCCGAGTCAACAGAGAGCCCCTGCTCCCAGTCCACCTCGGGCTTTAAAGGGGGTGGGGGAGGGCATATGAGTTTCTTGTGGCTGCTGTGACCAAGTGGTTTAAGACAACAGGATGTTCCCTCCCAGTTCTGGAGATGGCAAGTTGGAAGGAGAGGCCCGGCAGGCCACGCTGTCTCTGAAGGGTCCAGAGGAGGCCGATCCCTGCCCCTTGGCTGCTGTGGCGGCTGGCGTCCCATCCCGGCCACGACCGCCTCTACATGCGCGGGAGCGTCTTCCCTGAGCGTCTGCCCACATGCACACTCTTCCTCCAGGTACTCACGTCACATCAAAGGGCCCTGCTCCAGGAGGACCGCGTCCTACCTTTCGTGTTCATTACATCTGCAAAGACCCTATTTCCAAATAGGCCACATACACAGGTACTGGGGCTTGGGGCTTCAACAGATGTTTTGGGGGGGACACAATTTAACCCACAACACAGGGCTGCGGGGTGACAGGCAACTCTCAGTGAAGAAGGTGACTGAGGGCTGTCAACACCTGCGAGCATCCTTTTGTCCGGACTCCCTGTGTGGGTGCTCCGGCTGCTCCCTGAGGGGCAGTCTGGAAGCCAGTGGACTCTCCTCTGCAAGGAGCCTGATTTAAGAAAACACCTTCTCTAACACATGTTCTACGACAACATGGCATTGGAGGAAAAGGTTTGTCTAAAACCCTAAGAATTGCTATTCAAGTTTCGGAACAAAACATCATTTACCTTGCACACGTTACGGCCATTTTTACTTTACAATGGCCTCTGCATTAATATTCCTCCAGAACACCCCTGGTAAAAATATCTTGCGCAGAGCATCTCTCTGAGGCAAATCATCAGAATCTATCACGCTGTTACACCATCTGCAGACCTCCCTCGTTAGCCCTGCACAAGTGTATTTAAGACGCATCTCAAATGCATAAAACCAGGCATAATAAGTCACTTCCTTATGGAGGTCCAGCAAAGGAATATATTAGGGATCTTCAAATCCTGACTTTTCTGAAATCTCTCCAAGTTCTACTTTCCATGGATAAATTGGTAAGTTCACCCCTGTGTTCCCATCTGATACACCAAAAGAAAATGAATGAGTTTTCTGAAGAGTTGAATTGAGTTTTGTATGAAGAGCATCAAAGTTCAATGTCTTTATAGAAAAATGTCAACACCAATTTCCAGGAGAGGAAGGAGATGTCTAAGTGTCCAAAAAATTATATCTAGGAGTCCCTGATAAAAAGGGATATGGTCCAGAGAAGAGGGTAAAAATGGTGAGATTATTATTTTTGAATTATCTTTGTTAAATATGTCCAGCAAGTAGATCAGAATGGATCCAAGGCAACCTCCCCTCAGATCCACCCCACATTCCCTCAACCTTTTTCAGCTCCCCCCGGGTAATGAGTCACAGACAGTTCATCAACGTCAAGAGAAATCAAAACACTCAGAATGCAGACCTGGAAAATCTTGCTAAGGTTATTTTTAGATATGAAAATATTTCCTAGATTTTTAAGTCGATTTGACTAATTTGGTATGTAAATGCTACAGATAGATAGGTCAAACAGTTTGGTTCGAAAATACATCCAAAAGTATCTAAGATAGAGAGGCCCAACGCGTCTGAGATCAATGCTGGAACAGAACAGAGCAAGATGGCAGCTCGGGGTTGGAGCCATGACATGGAATGACAAGGCAGTAGAGGATGGGGGCAGATTAGGAAGAGTAATGGGAGCATGGGACCCGCCTGGAAGCCAGACAGATGAAGTTAAAACAGCAATTAACTAAAGCGCCCAGTGAGCGAGGAAACTACCTGACAGAGCCCAGTGAATCATTTAGAAGCAAACCCATCTTCACGACGGCGCTATATCGTGTCGATGGGCCACAACCAGCCTCCCGTGTCGTCACATTTCAGCTAAATGAAACACCAAGACACCATAACAGAGGCTATGAGAGACTAAAATTGTCCACTGAGTGATGAAAGGCTAATATAAAACCTATGCATTCCGTTCTGTATCCCATCTGACGAGAAATTGAACACCATGAAACAGAAATCATAACAAAATGAACACATTTCGTTAGGGGGAAAGCTTAAAGCATCCACAGAACAACCCATCTGCCCATTTTCAATTTCTTTTGAGATCTTTGTCGAAGCTGTGGTGAAGGGAGAAGGGAAGAATTTCGAGTTCCAATGAATCACGAGATTCGTGGGGGTTTAAAACGTGGCAGCGAGAAGTCCTGTGTGACAGTAAACTGAGCTCCGGAGGCCGCGCCAGACGCAGGAACATCCAGCCCGAAGGAGGGAGCTGCTAATGAGATACTTAACCAAATTGCTTCCTTGCCACGGGGGAGTGGAAACTTTGCAAATTAAAGGACATTGGGATAATGGGAAGAGGAGGGTCACTTCCCATTTGCTAAGAGCCTCATCTCCGAAGCCCGAATGACCAGCGACACAGAGCAGGGAAAACGGGCCTCTTCCCAGTCCGGGAGAAACCCGTGTTTAATTGCGCGGGAATTAGCACTGGATTCTCGTGATATATGTGTCCTAAGACAAAACACCATTTTCAACTTAAACAGACTGTTATGGATGGCCTTAAGTGCCATGGATATCGGAAGAGGAATCCCACAACACAGCAAGACGGAGCCTCAGTGAAATTCACCCTGCGGCCCAGAGATCCGACTCATCCACGCGGCTTCATAAAGGAGCGACGGACGCCCAGAGGGTCTCCAACCTTCCATACTTGCTGCCTCGCTATACTTGTTCGGTAGGGAACACCGGTCCTCTTGTGAAAGGACAGCGGATGGCTACCTCTGTGGAGCTGCTGGGTTTGGGGCTGGCTGGTTTGCTGCAGTGACCTCCAGGCAGCAGATAATCTGCGTTTGTCCCAGAGCTGACCGGGCCCTAGAACCCCGTCTCCTCCTCCCCTGCCCCACAAGGCAGCCACTCTTAGCCTCTGACAGCTGAGCTCCGAGCCCCAGCACCTCGTAAGGTTTTCGAGTTGAGCTGAGGAACCCAAACTGTAAGCTGTCCGAACCCCTACACGACAAGACCCCCCAGACTTCGCTTTCATTTGAAATTTGGGGGGGCAGAGAGAGAGAGGGGCAGAAGCACCCAGCTCCAACCTTGACTCCTCTGGAGACTGAAGGCTAGAAGGTTCTGTGGGCCCTGCCAGGGGATGAGCTGAGCGCTCACTCCCAGCTGGGCATGAGGGGCATGGACGGCGCCCCACATTGGTGCATCCCAGGAGGGGAGCCCTCGGCTCTGGACCAGCCGAGGTGGAGGGCAGCTTCACACTCGGGACGGAGTCTGAAGAGGTGGGTGTCAGCAGCCTCCCCTCCGCTCCCCCGGGGTTTTGGAGCCACTTCTGTGCTGTGTGACCAAGCCAGGGAGGGAAGCAGGGGCGGGGTCAAACTGACGGGAGGCTTTGCAACCGTGAGTTCCCCAAGGAGACCTTTGGGCGCTAAATGGACTTTGCAGCAACAGGAGGGCAAAGCAATCACAGCTCCCCACACCTCTGCTCTGTCTCTGGGGCCCCGCTCACACCCGCTCCCGGCAGCCATGGGCTGCAGTGTGACCCACCCTGGCCTGTGTCTGTCCACAGGTACACCTCAAAGAAAGAATTCTGTTAGAAGAATTCTAGAACTTAGAAGTTGCCAAATATTTTACCTATTAGCAATTCCAAAGCACATCCACATTTTGTAAAGTCTCTGAGAAGGCCTGCAGGCAGGGCAGCCTTCCTTTCACAAATTTCGACACGGGATCTGTGTTTAAGTACAATATGGTAAGTAAGGAGGCCTCCTGCCTCACACGCACCCTCCTGCCCCAAAATGAACCTTACTGGATTGGCATCCCTAAATATTTTCACACAACAATACAGTAATCTTGGAAATAAAATCTTCGTATTCCAACGGTGAGACACAAGACAGTGTTTTCCCTCTGCTCGTCTGGCTGTGCTTCCGAGGGTCCTCCCCCGGCCCAGGCCCGGTCGGGGCCCGCTGGGTTTGGGTTTGGGTTTGGGCAGTGGCTTCCCCACGGCCACCTGGACCCTGCCGGGGGCGTCTACTGTTCTCTGCTGACAGGTGCTGCAGCCGCTGGGACACCTTCATGAAATTCTGATGTCTTGTCTCAACTGCCGTCATCTGCCGTTCACACCTAACAGCACACCTCGTGCTTCACTCTGAGAACCCGCTGAAGCCACACACACAGCCTGGAAGGTCCTGGCATTGTTTTGGACTCCGGCCTCCACTGGGCAAAAACAGATGATCCCTTTCCTGGAAACCAGGAGTGTGGCCACCCCTGGCGAGCTGCCCACAGGTGCTGGTCCAGGCTGCAGCAGGTGGCAGCATCCTGCCCGCCAGGTCCACATTCACGGCTGGCCCAGCGCCCAGCAGGCTTCCCTGAACACCGGAGTGAAGTGACCGCCCCACCCCTCGGGGTCAGTAGCAACGGAGGCCAGGTGACACCCAGGTAACCAACAGTGCGGGGGCGTGCACAGCAATGTGTGCTCTCCCTCCCTGGGGACCGGCAGCACTGGGGCCCCGGGGCGGGAAGGGTCAGCCGACGGTCAGTGAAGAGTCAGAGCAGAGCAGACATAGGTAATGACCAGCAGGAGAGAGACCTGGAACAGGCCAGCAGTTCTTGGCGTCCCTCGGCTTGTGGCCACATCCCTCCGATCTCCACTACAACTTCCCGCATCCCTCCTGTGTGTGTTTTCTTCTCATAAGGACACCAGGGTGTCCTTTCGACACCACCTACACTCATAGATATGGGGGGTTAACACTTTGGTATACCTTTTGAGAGGATACTTTTTAACCCACCACAACCTGCATTTATAAAAAACCATGCCAGCAAAGACAAGGGCGGGCCAACCATGAACTCTCACCATTAGATGTCCATCCCTTTAGTAAAGACTTCACTCACAGAAAATGCCTTTGCCAGCATATTATTAACCCAGCACTTATCAAGGGTTAAGCACGGCACTGAGCCCTCAGCCCAAGTCCTCTGATTAACATAAGTGCATTTAGAACATCCATTTTGCACTTTGATATGAATCAAGGCTCTAAGAGATATTTCCTAAGTGTGAACACAGAGAGCATGCAGATCCTGGTGGGGGCATGGGGGCCTCAGAAGAAGGCCCTATAAAGGGCATCTGGAGGGTGCCTGGGTGGCTCAGTCGTTAAGCATCTGCCTTCGGCTCAGGTCATGATCCCAGGGTTCTGGGATCGAGCCCCACGTCGGGCTCTCTGCTCAGTGGAAAGCCTGCTTCTCCCTCTCCCACTCCCCCTGCTTGTGTTCCCTCTCTTGCTGTCTCTCTCTCTGTCAAATAAACAAATAAAATCTTTTAAAAAAAAGGGGGGGGCATCTGGAAAAACCAAGACAGGAGCCCTGCCATCAACGAGACTCCTGGGACAATTCATGCCCAAGTGACTCAGTCCATCACTCCTGCCAACAATGTTGCTCTGGCCCAGTTCACTCTGTCCTGGCACCATTCTGGAACCAAGAAGATGGAGAAAGGAGTGGAAAGGCCACACACCCTCACCAGGATTTACAGGTGTCTGTCCAGCAGAAGATGAGGGCCACAAGATTCCCAGCCAACAAATCAATCTCCAGAATGAGCTCAGAAGACCCCATTAGCAGGGCAGTCCAGGGTCCTGCTGCCATTTTAAACCTCTGCACCTGTGGAACTGATGTCCTAGACAAACGGAATCCACACCTGTGTGTCACCCAAACGAAATCACGGGAATGATCTGCTGCAAAATTCTCATACATCAGTTGGAAAAAAGCACGAATGTGGGAAGACAGTGGAATATACAGTCTAACAGAAAATACCTGCAGAAACCAACTTTTTAAAATTCTTAATAAATATGTTCACAACTCCATGATAATATATTTGAAAGCCTGGATTCAATGGGCAGTTTTCTAAGCAAATACAGTTAATAAAACTGACCTAAGAAGAAATAGAAACCCAAACCAGTGGTTCTCCAACTTGAGTAAGCATCAGAACCACCTGGAAGGCTAGTTAAAACAGAGATGGCTGGGCCCAGCCCCAGAGTTTCTGATTCGAGCAGTCTCTGGGCAGGTAGGGTGGGGGGCTTTTAAAATTTGGCTTTCTAGCAAGTTCGAAGGTGATGCATTTTGAGAACCAGTGGTCCAGACACTAAGCCTCATGAAAGCCAGCCAGGGGCTTCTCTATACAGGACACAGTCATTGTAATTGGTTGAATTAATAAGTGAATGAATAGTACAACATTAGGAAATTTAATCTAACTTACCTTCTTAATAGAAGAGAAAACCCATGTGCTCCAGCATCTTTAATGTCTCCTTTTGTAGATGAGGGCACACTCACACTCCTTAAAATGTAATTCTTAATGTATTGAACTTAATACCTTACAAACAAAACTTAATTGTTCTACGTGATGTTTACAAATATAATTAATTCAATTCCCTTAAATAATTTCTTATTTATCTACAGATATGACAGACTGTTTTGAAGCCTTCAAGCATGTAAATGGCAAAAAAAAATCATAAATAAGATGATCATACAAGTTATTACTGCATTCACTCAATCCCAGTCTAAATATCACAGCATGGATTTAATGTACTGTGTTGTATGTGGTTTGAATCTTGGCACTGTTACAATAATCTTACAAGATGGCTTATTTCTCTACCTTCCTAGATTTAAGACCCAAAACGAAGAAGGGGAAGACCATTTCAGTCCTGCCCAGGCTGCAGGTTCTGAGTTGCTGGTTAGAACCCAGTCTTGGCCAGGACAGAGATCAGCTGTACCTTCAGGGGATGAAGCAGGATCTCTGATCCTGAGCAGATCTCTGACCCTGTGAAAGGCACGCTTTACTCTAGATCAGTGAGACTTTTCATGCCTAGACCTTTCATGTAAGTTTCAATTTTCCAGACCCTAATGCTCTTCTCCGAATCCCACCTGGTCATCATTATGCTGCACGTTCCATCCAGGTGTGTAGGACTGGTGTGTTCTCAGGATCAGACACTTACACATAGTTCATGGACATCTCATTATGATGAACAGAGTCACTCAGAGTTTTCCCTCCTAATCATGGGTCTCAGGCGACATTAGCTTTCACTGATGCTGTTCCCTATAAGTGATAGGTTTTTCTGTTATGTCTTCCCATTGTTACTTTCGGCAAGCATGGCAAAGGTGAAAAGGACAAACTGCTTTGAGACTTTTTGATTTGTCATGGCACACTCTTCAATCCAAAGCATTTTTTGTTTTCCAGTGTTTCCCCAAATCCTATTTAAAATATGACTTTTCTTGGGCTGTTCCCTTTCCGAAAGCATCCCTCCACCTCTCTCCCTGTGCCCCATGAAGAGCGGGCATGGTCTGATGTGTTCACTATCATGTCTCTGACGTCTAGCCCAGTGCCTGGCTCTTAGTAGATGGGAAGTAGAACATTTCTGGATGACTGAAACAATGACCAAGTACCATTCCTTGGGTTCGAATAGTACCACATCATGCAGCCTGCCCAGCACTGCCAGGGGAAGGCACTCAATCTCCTCTGGACTCTGGGGATGTCTTTGGTGTCTCTCTTTCACACATGGCATCACTTCTGAGCAAGCCCCTTGAGACAATCACAACTAGGAGGACAAGGGTCCCTCATCAAGTTCTTGAGCATAGCAGGTGCCCAATATACTTTATTGAATGAACAAACAGATGAGTGAATGAATGAAGCCAAAAACAGAGACTATATGCTCTCCTTGTCTCAGGGGCAATCACCAGGAGACCAGATGACACGATGATCTGGTGAGAAGGGAAGTCTCTGCAGGGAGTCAGGATGTGACCACGGGCCCTGTCTCAGGTCATGCCCAGGTATAGGGCAGGCCCTGATAGCACCCTCCAGCAGGAATGCAACAGGGCTCCCTCAGCAGGGAACTCAGAGCACCTAAGATGACCAGGTACCCTTTACATATCAGGACTTACGAAGTTTAGAACAAATAATTATACTAATTTCTGATGAGCCTTAGTGCGCTACCCTGAAACAACTCAACTGCTACTCTGCCAAGTACTTGGTTCCCAGGTGTATCAGTCAGGTTCACTGTGTAACAAACAATGGCCTCAGAAGACTACAGCAACCAGGCTTTATTTCTCACTAACAAGCACGCGGCCCAGCTGGGGCGGCTCTGCTTTGTCCTGGGGTGGTGCTCAGGCAGCTCTCTGTGTCTCCTTCTGAAGGGGCAGCCACCTGGGGCGTGAGCTCCTGGCAAATGACAGAAGTTCCCTGAGGGGTAAGTAGAAACCTTCAACGCCTCCCAGGGGCTCGGGCTCAGAGCTGGCACACTGATACCCCCTCCCACACTGGCCAAAGCAAGTCACACAGCTGAGCCCAACATCAAAGCAGGTCTGGAGGATGAGGAGGAAATGCACAGGTGATGGGGACCACACAGGTGACAGGGACAGGGAGTCAGCAGTGACTGAACGATGGTCTGCTCTGTCGCCCATGCCTGGGCTTCGCCACTTCAAAGCATCACCTAGGGATGCCCAGCACCTAGGGCACTTTTATTATTTAATTTTGACAATTATAGCTTAATACTGCTTTTGAAAAAAAAAAAAATACCACCACCACCAACAGTTCCTTTGGGGACTGGCCACATGGGCTTGACGCCAGCTCTGGGAGCCACCAGCTAAAGTATCCAGGCAAGTCACTGGCCTCACTGAGCATCCATTTCAAACATCTTTAAATTCTGGGTACTGAGTAGCACTGGTGTTGTAGAGTTCTTGTGCAGTCAAACGAGACCATCCGTGCAGAGCTCCCAGCACAGCACCTGACACCTGGGTCAGCTCAGCACTCCTGCAGATGATCACACTTGCGGAGTTCACTCCTCCCCCACAGAGCAGCCCAGCACCTTGAATGTCCCTTGAAAGGCCAGTGTGGGAGACAGAACGGCCCCCAAAAGGTCCCAGGAATCTGTGAATATGTGACATCACATGGCAAACAGGATTGTGCCAATGTAAGTAAGGCTGTGGGTCTTAAATAGGGAGATTATCCTCTATGATCAAATCAGGTGAGCTCTTAAAAGCCAAGAACTTTCTCCGGCTGAAGCAAGAGAGATGCAGCAGAAAGGTAATTCAGAGAGATTTCAAGCATGAGGATTCCGTGCACTGTGGCTGGCTCTGAGGCGGGGACCCAGGCACAAGGGCCCAAGAGAGGCCTCTGGGAGTTAAAGGCAGCTCCCCGCTGACAGCCAGCAGGAAATGCGACCTCAACCTACCACGTGAGGAACCGAATTCAGCAATTACTCTGAATGCCCTGGAGGTGGCTACCCCCCTGGAGCCCCAAAGGGAGTGCAGGCTTGCTGACGCCTGGTGAGACCACACATCCCACCTGTGAGCTCCAGAGACTGTGAGATAGTAAATGGGTGTTGCGTTCAGCTGCTAAGACTGATGATTTGTTACCATAGCAAGAGAAAACTAACAGAACCAGCTTCGTGCCCACTACCTGAACCACTGAGTCTCAGCTCTGCCATGCAGAACCAAACGCCAAGGTAAACATTCGGAGCACGCGAGCTCACCGGACTCACACGTGGGATGCACACACGAGTGGCTGTCCTTGCAGATGAGGACGTTGAGGAAGGGAACGAGTGAGTGGAGAAACCGCTCAGAGGCAGGCCAGGTGTGTCCAGAAGGCCACGCTCTGACCAGTCAGCTGCACTGACTCCCTGAATACTGCAGATGCCCCGTGGCCTGGGTTGGTGGCAACACCACTTCCCAGTACAGAGGTCTACGCTGGGTTCACAGCAGCCTGAGAAAGAGTCAGGCCTTGCGGCTAGCTAGTGGTGGCCTGACAGGATTGTCCAGGCTGCCCAATCCCTGGCCACGCACGTCGCCTGGGCAGCCTGGGTCCCCTGTATGGACTCATGACAGCAGAGCGTATGTACTGAGTTCTCTGCTGGCCAGCCTCATGAACGAGTCCCCACTCTTGGTTGCTCTTGGCCATGCACAGAGCACCCTGCAACACATAGTGATACCCAGGAACTACTGCTTGAATGTTCCCACTCTGGACAATTTCGTACTGTTAGCTTTTTTGCCTCTTGCCTGATTGTTTCATCTCTGGATTAGACCCCTCACTGACAGAGATAGGGAAACTGAAGGACTCCGTAACAATCTGCTTTTTGCTCCTCGTCCTGCTTCTCTTCTTGCTAGGACCTGCACTCCCACTTCACACACACCTTGCAATACTGTATGTCCTTGCAAGGGACAGGAGTTAATGATTTCTCCAGGTCAGATAACTAAGGAAGGACCAGGTGAGAATGACCGGACAAAGCCACCATGCGTGTATTCCAGACCACAGGCCCTAGACATCTCAAGACCCCAGGCTCCAAGGAATAATATGTGGGCTCTCGTCTTTGCTCTAACTGGGTCCTGGATGCCTAAGAGCACTCGTACGCTGGACCACAATCCTGAAGAAAAACCCCAGACCCCGAACAAAGATAGGACTCTCTCCTTTCCTTTCCATGTCTCCCGACACTCTGTCAGTATCTGCACTCTCTCTGCCCTCAATCCATGGCTTTCACCTCCTGCTGGCTCACACTGGTAGCTACCCTGTGTGCAGCCAGGGACCCTCTTGGCTGGTCCTGCACGACCCCCTCGGGGTCCCCGGACCTGGCCTGCCAGCATCATGATGAAGCCTGTCTGTTCATTTAAATCTCCAGTAGAAGTCAAAGAGAAGCGGTAGCCTGGATGTTCCTGCAATGCTGAGATAAATTACCCGGGGAACAGGCTGGACTTGGAACCTGGTCTACAGCCTGGGGAAGAGCACTCAGAAGCAGTATCGTCTCTTGCAGCTATGCCAGGGTTCCCATCCGCCTGCGGAAGCCTGCGCCACCCAGCCCGTGTCTCAACTAGGACCTTTCATTCCAAGGGCTCTGAGCTCTGTGGGTATTGATTATTTGGGCAGACACGAACATCTGGTTAGCATGACCCAGCTTCGGTTCACTGTCACAGCTGTGGGTTGACCTGCTTCTAGGGAGAGTGTCGGAATATTCTAATCAGAACAGAGAGATTTGTCAGAGCAGGAGTCCTGATTTCATTAGCTGGGGTGAAGCATGTTTTAGCAGAGACATCACAGTAAACTGGCTGATTTTAAATTATATTATGCCTCAAAGTCCCCTTAGCTCAGACTACACGCTTTTATGCTTCCTAGTCTTCAAACATGCAGGTTGATGGATTTCTACCCCCTCCTGAGTTTTACCAGCTAACAGGTAAGTCTTAATTTCATCAAACCCTTGAAATTTCTATTTCCTGTCCACATTAACACCTTAATGAATAGCACAAGGCCTGCAGCTCAGTGTGAACACAGAGAGGGCAGCCATCCCCAGCTGAGTGTTGAAGAGGGGGGCAGAGCCATATACCTTCATCATTCCCAGGCTTGGGGGAAGGCACCGGGTACCTCCAATTACAGCACATCCTGGAGGAGTGGTCCAAGCTGTATTCACATGCAGACCAGCCCAGGGTCCAAGGAGCAAGAAGACAACAAACCCTATAACAATGACAAATGGTGACTCGGGCAGCGGTCTCTCTTTCCCAGGCCTGGCTCCCCACTTTCAGGAGGCGGGAGGAGCTGCTGAGAAGGGGGATGTGGGGATGATGGTGCAGATCAGACTGGCACGGAGGCTCTGGGGGAAGCCCACAGGGCCCTGCCCATTCCTCCAGCTCACCTGCTCCTCCTGCAGGAGCCAGGCAGCTCCCGCCGTGCTCAAGTCCCCATCTGCAGACCAGAATCCAGGACTCGCCATCTGCCTATCACGGGCTGTCCTGAGAATTGATAAGCAGCTTGACAGCAGCATTGCCAAGAGGCATCATAAACGACCAAGAACTGCTCTTATTAATCAAACAAAGACACCTCCCAGGAAGCCACTTTGTTTGCTGAACTACAGTCAACTGAGAACTTGCTTGACTCTGCGTCAAGAATGAAGATCAATCCACTAATTGTTGAGAGACTGGCAGAGCCTTGAAATAAAAAGAGGGTTTAACCTGCCCAATGGGTTTCTTCTCAGGGTCTATAAGCCAGGCAGGGACCAGCCTCAGGAAGCCAAGGGGAGACACAGCCGCAGGGCTGTCAATCTCCCTTCAGGCTGCAGCGGGGAGGAGGCATGTTGGAGCCCCACGGGCCCCCCCAGCTCTCCAGAAAGAGGGAGGCAGCAGAGGTCTCTACTGCCAGGAGTCTGGGTTGCTGTGATTTGCATAAATGCATAAATTTGCATAGCATCTTCAGGCAGCCTTAGGCCAGGTGGGCTCTGCCAAAGTTATCATCTTTAGGGCAGCTCAGGGCAACTGGATCCCAGCCATCCTCATGGCCCTGTGCCCGGCGAGCATGGTCCTCCCAGCTGAGGAGACAGCAGAGCTGACCTCTGAGTGCCACCCCTGCCCGCCCCCAGGAGCTGGTGGCTGGGCCTTGCAGTCAGCCTTTGGGGAGGCCAAGGAGGGCGTGTCCCACCCTGCTCCCTCCTGGCATACCCTGCCCCAGGGCTCTCCCCCCTCCTCCCCCACCTCTCTTAGGAGGCCCCTCTAGGCAGTAGCTCCCAGCTAGACGCTTGATCTGCACTATTTTCATCTCCATGGCGACTCTCCCCATTTCACAGGAGAGAGAACCAAAACATGGAGCAGTGAGCGATTTTCCAAAATGGCCAGCCAGGCACCCAGGGCTGAGACCCGTGGGCAGATGTCTCCCCCATTCATCTCTGAGTCTCAGATCTCAGCGCCAGGCCCTTGTGGGGCTCCAAAGTCCCCTCTGTACCCCTTCCAGCCCCCTGCCCACCCTCGTGATGGCTCCAAGCTCCAGGCCCCGGGGTGCAGGGGAGCCAGATGACCAACTGTAACCCACTGGTCTTACCTCCAGGGATGGGAGCGCTAATGTGGTGTTGAAAAGCTGGTCACTCTTCCTCCCCCCTCTTCCCAGCATGGGAGCCACAGCGAGCGGGCACAGCCAGACCTTCCTGGGGGGCGGGGATGGATGGAGACGCTGCCCCGATGCTGCTGGACAGTGCCAGAATCTCGGCCCTTGTCCACAAGATGCAAGAACCACGGAACCACGTATGTGGCCAGGGGTCAACCTGCATTTGCGTGAGATCCCCTCAGCCCACTTCCTGAGACTCTCCCGTCCTCCACCGGCTTCGCGGGTCAGCTGGGTTCTCTCTTCTCCTGCACCTGCAGCCGGTCCTCCCCACCCTCCCCATCACTGGCCCAGGACGTGGCCACATCTGCCCCGCTCCCTGGTACGGCAGCCCCCTAAGTGGCTCCCTGTTGCCTCCACGCCCTGTGCCGTCCATTCCCCCCCAGCGGCCTGAAGGTCATCTGAAACTGTCAGGTCATGATGCCCCACTTCAGCAGCCCCCCAAGAGAATGGAATGCGAAATCCTCACCATGGCATGAGGCCCACAGACCTGGTCTCCCTTACCCCCGCCACCCTGACCTCTCGCTGCTCCCAGGACATGCCAGAGGATGAGCGGTGTGGGTCCCCCTCCAGAAACGGCCTTTTCCCAGGTCTCTGCATAGCCACCTCCTTGTCTCCCCAAGTCTGTGTCTCCCCAAGTCGGTGCCCAGATGACAGATGTCACTTTCTCAGTGGTACCTGCTGACCACAGCGTCGAACGCTACACACAGCACCTTCCGTGCCAGGAGCCACCCCCAGGCCGGCTTCTCCATGGACGACATATCCCAAACACCCACAGGGGTGCCTCACTATCTGCTGAATGAATGAGCGCACAACATGACAAATCGGAGATCAAATTTACTTCTTCGGATGTTTGACCTTCTCGAGCAAAACTAATAAATCAACAAGAGCTGGCTTCAACTTTCTCAGGCGCAAGTGTATTTAGCACAAAGAGACACGTGGATCTGCCAAAGGATCTTTTCTGGTATGGATTTTCTCAATATTTGGCCTTTAGACACAGAGTCAACCCAAATCAATTTAATATCAATTTCTAGTTAAAATAAATTGGTTTTAGGCAGATTTTTAAGCCGGGATGCCTATTTGGAAAGGCTGGCTTTCAGCACTTCATCGAGGTTTGGATGTTGGTGACTCAGACCCACTAGGTGGATCCCAGCTTCAGACATTGTCTCCAGGTGCCTGCAGCCCAATCCTGCAGGGAGATTCATGCCTAAAACCTGGCGAGCAGCTCCCATGGCCCCATCTATACCTCCTTCTCCTAAACCCCTGTCTCAGCCAAGAGCAGCCCCCTTCAGGCACCAAGCTAGGATCCCATCTACATCCCCACTGCCCCCAGACCCCACGGTCTCTGTACCCTCCCCTGTCTCTGGAAAGTGCCATTAGCTCCTTACTAGAGACAAGAGAAGGGAAGGGAGGGGTCAAGAAGCTTGGACCCTCGCTACCAGCCTGAACCAGGGAAGGGAAAAGGGACGACAAAGGGAGAAATATATAATTTCTCAAAAACTATCTTGCAGGGGGAGTCCGTCTTAGCTTCCTGGGGCTGCCGTAACAAATCATCAGAAGTGAATTCTCTCCTAGTTCTGGAAGCCAGAGGTCCAGAGTCCATGCTAGGACTGCACTTCCCCTGAAGGCTCCAGGAGGGCATCCTGGCTTGCCTCTCCCGGCCCCAGTGGTGCTGGCTGTCCTTGGCTTGTGGTCACATCAGGACAGCCGCTGCTTACATCATCACATGGTCTTTCCCTTTGTGTGTTTGCATCTATTCCCCCTTCTCTTTTCTTAGAAGAACTTGTCTTTGGATTAAGGACCCACCTTAATCCACTGTGATCTCATGTCGAGATCTTTACCTTAATCTGCAAAGACCCTTATTTTTTTTAAGATTTTTTTACTTATTTTGACAGAGAGAGACACAGCGAGAGAGGGAACACAAGCAGGGGGGTGGGAGAGGGAGAAGCAGGCTTCCCGCGGAGCAGGGAGCC
>NC_138374.1:2168271-2186822 GCF_054177405.1 Leptonychotes weddellii
TGGCCTGAGCCGAAGGCATTGCTTAACCAACTGAGCCACCCAGGTGCCCCAACATCCAGCTTTTTTTTTTTTTTAAGATTTTATTTATTTATTTGACAGAGAGAGACACAGCGAGAGAGGGAACGCAAGCAGGGGGAGGGGGAGAGGGAGAAGCAGGCTTCCCGCTGAGCAGGGAGCCCGATGTGGGGCTCAATCCCAGGACCCCGGGATCACAACCTGAGCCGAAGGCAGACGCCCAACAACTGAGCCACCCAGGCGCCCCAGACCGTTATTTCAAATAAGGTTACATTCTCAGGTTCCAGGCAGACGTATCTTCTGGGCGCCATTATCCAACCAATTACAGTCCACCCTCTGCCTCGCAAAACTTCATGTGCGCCCCATGTGCTGGTTGATGACATGACATGGTGACCTACTTCATAAAGCCACAAGGGCCCTGTGTCTGCTTTGGGCTCAGTACAGAAGGTGAGAGCCAGTGCCTCCCCTAGCCTCCCCATGGGTCTTCCTGATGTCCACCACTCTCCAATGCCCCACAGGTAAGGGCACAAGGAGGACTGGCTGCCCTCCTTCCCCTGAAGCAAGGGGGCAATTGTACCCCCAGAAAAATGTGAGCCACCTCTCAGCCAAGGCCTTTGATCCCCAGTGCCGGATGCCCCTGCTCTTGTTTCCCCAGCTGCTGAGACAGCAGCTGCTATAGAAGGTGGAGCCTGGGTCCCTGAGTGAGGTCAAAAGGGAGTAGAAGCCCACCAGTGTCCAATGGAAAAGTAGGGTAGGCACCTTGCTGGCCCCTGCCCTTAATACATCCCCACAAGTCAGCACCCAAGCCCCAATGTCCTTGGGTGGCTTTCCTTTGTCCCGTAGAAGAAGTAACGTGTCTTTTTTTTTTTTTTCCAACATCCAGGTGTTTTGGGGCCCCAAAACAGATATACACATATTTATATATTAAGGGGATGTAGGTAAGTGTATACAGATTGTCACAAAATTAACAGGCTGAAGCCTCATGACATGAAGCAATATGACTCAGAAACCCTCAAAACCAATGTAATGTCCTCTTTTAGGGAAAAGTTCATATTTCCTTCATATTCTAGCTTCAGGATATCCATAATGATTTTTTCCCACCTGCCGTTAATCCTTGTATCAGAGACAAATCCAGAAAAAGTCTGAAGGAGAGAGAATAACAGCAGACTCTTGGGGGTCAGAAGTGGAGAGGCATTTATGACCCATAAGTTCCTTCCTTCTTCTCTTTTGGTAGCATTACCGGCTTCATCAGATTTAATTAATGACCAGATTTAATCCTTAACTCTGCCTCGACCTCTCCCTGCCTGTCCAGATTGATTTCAGAATAAATCAAATGTCCCTGTTGCATCACCCCATGGCCATAAATGTGCTTGATTTATTTGTTCTGGTTTTTAACACCCAAACTGTTAACTATAGAATCAAAGTTTGAAGAGCTGTCTCTATCAACTAAATCATTCGGTCCTGATGCTGGCCTCTCACAAGCAAAGAGTGTCTTCAGAAACGTGGAAAGCACTTACACACATTTACAAAACATTTGCAAACAAATGCACAATACATTGCCGTAGGCAGAATTCGGAAGGTGCCCCCAGATTCCCAGCCTGGTTTCCCATCAAGCACTAATCTAGGTACTGCCCTCTGTCTGCATAACACCGTACCACGAGCTGGGTGATTTCTCAATGCAACAGAAAAATCTCTTTTCTCCTAGTTCTAGAGACTAGACATGGAAACCAAGGTGGAAACCATCAGAGCCATTCCCTCTGACCGGTCTCAGGAATAATCTTTCCTGGGCTCTTCCAGCTTCGGGTGGCCCCTGCAGTGCTTGGCATTCCTGGGCCTGCAGACATGTCCGTCCATTCCCTGCTCCATCCTCACGGTGCGCCTGCTCCCTGTCCTGGTGGCTGTCTCCTCCTCTTGTCTTAGGAGGACATCAGTTGTTGGATTTAGGGTTCATCCTCATCCAGTCTGATCTCAATCCTTAGCTAATTATAACTACTATGACCTTATTTCTAAATAAGTCACATTGTGTGGTTCTGGGTGGATATGAATTTTGGGGAGACACTATTCACCCCCCTCTAGCTGGCAGGGGACTGTGCAGATGGTATTAGGGTTCCTGACCAGCTGACCTTAACACAGGGAGAGCATCCTGGATTATGGAATGGGCTCAGTGTGGTCCCAGGAGCCCTCACAGGCACCAATGAGAGAGACGTGGCAGCTGGGAGCACAGAGATACCCAAGCAGGAGAGGGACCCCCTATGCGCTGGCCTGACGCTGGAGGGTGGGGACCAGGAGCCACGGAGAGGGGCTGCCTAGACCTGAGGGTCACCCAGCCGACAGCCTGCGTGGGAACGCGGACCCCACCAACTGACCTTGGAAGCAATTCATTCCCGAGCCTCCCGCAAGAAGCACGGTCCTGCCAATACCCCAAATTCATCCTGTGAGCCTCTAAACAGAGAACCAGCAAGACGCAGACAGAAGCTGTGCCAGGTTCTGACCTCCGGAACCAGGCGTAAGCAACAGGTTTCGCTTTAAGCTGCTAACTGTATGCTAATTTGTCACAGTAGCAATAGGATACACCTACCAAGTGCAAGCAGCCAGATCCCCAACCATCCATACAGTGTGGTTCCCCTGTGTAAGACGGCATGCCCAGAAAAAGTCCTGAAAGAAAAAATACCCAGCTGTTAAAAGTGATCACCTCTGGGAGGAGAGTGATATTCGGAGTGCAGGTGGGGGGAGGGGAGACACTGGGTCAGGGTGGAGATTAAGCAGGATTGACATTTTTCTGTACATCTTTCTACATTGTTTGAATTTTTAAATTTTTTTTTTGAGATTTTATTTATTTGAGAGAGAGAGAGAGCACAAGAGGGGGGAGCGGGAGAGGGAGAAGCAGACTCCCTGCTGAGCAGGGAGCCCGATATGGGACTCAATCCCAGGACTCCAGGATCATGACCTGAGCCGAAGGCAGTTGCTTAACCAACTGAGCCACCCAGGCGCCCCACTGTTTGAATTTTTAGAACAAGCACGTATTCATGTACTGTACATGTAGTTAACTTTTTTTACCTACAAAATAATAAAATGACAGCAGACTCTTAGGGACTACTTACAACAACTCTATAAGGTGGGATTGTTTCCACCCTACCAGCTGGGGAAACTGAGGCACACAGTGACCAAGGATCTCACCTGAGATCAGGAGTAGCCACAGGGTTCAAACCCAAGCCTAGGCCCCTGAGCCGTGCTGCCAAGCACCATCAGGACGCCTCTCCCTGCAAACCTGACTTCACGCATGGGTATGAAGCATCTCCAGGTGATCCAACCCGCATCAGAGACACAAAGCAGGAGGCAGCCAGGGATGACAGAGTGACAGGGACCTTCTCCTCCTGCTTCTCTTGCCTTTATACCGGGGAGCAAAGGCTTTTCGAGAAGGCCCCAGAACATGAAGCTCAGGCTACCACCTGTCACAGGCACTGACCCTGTGAGCAGGAAGAACAGGGGAGACACCTGCGGGAGCCACCGCCACCAGGGTGTTGGCCAGAGCCCAGGCAACAGATGTTCCCCACTTTCCAAACTCTAAATCACGGCTCAGTGATGGCTAACAAAGGAGTGCAGAGCCCACGCCCGAGTGCTGACGCCGCCCCCCCCCCCCACTGCCTGTCCCAAGGCCCCACACCCCAGCCCACCAGGAGCAGAGCCCAACCAAGGTGTGCTTGCTCACGCGCATGGAGCTCATCAGGAGCCAAGAACCAGCAACCCAAGACACAGATCTTCCACGAGAAGACCACGCAGACCACACCAGGCAGACTCTGCCCTCTCGGTGCCACGAGGGAGCCCAGCCAGCTTGGTCTAACGTTCACCCTGGATGGCAAAATGCAGATTCTGTCTCCAGGGTGGTGAGGGCCTCCCCACCACATTCCCAGAACCCACAGCTTCGGGAGGCAGAGGACCCGCCAGCCCGGAGAGCAGCCTCCAGAACAGCTCTGCACCCTGCCTGGGACCAGGCCCTTGAGCTTATCGACGGACTCTGCGCCCACAGCCACACGAATCAGGTGATTTACGCTGGAATCAAGTGATGAACGCTGGGTGCTGGGTGGCTTTGCATTGCTTTGAGGTAGAAAGAGCCACCTGGTGAGGACATGAACCCAGGGCCTGGGAGAGCAGGGCGCTCCTGGACGCAGAGCCTATTGGGCGCTCCCCTCCCACCCGTTTGACGCACAACAGGACAGGGTCTGTTTCCACTCATTACCCTCATTACTGGGAGGCCTCCCTGCTCCCTGTGACCGCTGCAGCTACCCTGGCCTGCAGACAGACCCGGGGACCCAAGCGCCTGTTTATTCAAGACGCTAGCAACCAGCCAGCAGGCATCCAAAACATAGATCCACGCGCTCTGAGTGCATTTCCCATGACGGTGACTAGGCCGTATTATTAAGCTTGTGTCTACACATATTACATCTTCATAAAGTCGGCACACAACTCTAAAAGCTGGTAAAAAAAAAAAAAAATCAGAAGCATAGACAGCACACAAAGTTATTGCCTAAAAACCAATTTCCCGCAGCAGATGACGGAGTAGGTTTCAGCACATGTCTGTCTTTGCCGGCCCACTGGAAGGCCATCCAGTTTAGATCACGTATATATTTCCTCTCTCCCTCTCTCTCCTTCCTTCCCACCCTCTTCCTCCTCCTTGTTCTTTGCCTTCTTCTTTCTGCAAAAGCACGGCCTCATCAGGGCAGTCAGCAGCCTGTCCCCCTCACTCGCTTGCTTGCTCGCTCACTCTAGGGCTGAGCTCAGTGCCTGGCAGACGGCAGATGCTACATCAAAGCTTGTGAAGAGATGGAATAAGCCATGTCCAGGGCGTGCATGGCATCTGCTCACGCCGCGGACGACACACCTCAGACTGCCCTCCACAGGGCCTGCAGAAACCGCCTTCCACGAGAAGAACTGCCTTGCCCGTGGCACCCCCACTCCCCAGCAGCTACCCCAGTGATCTGCAAAGGGGAGCCCCAGCCCAGCCCATGCCCCAGCCCCAGGTAACGGCAGGCTGTTCCGTGTCAGAGCTTGCTGTGTGGGGGGGAGACCCACCATAGCCCACCATTCCCTTCCTTCCAAGCCCATCACAGGCCTCACACTCCCACTCATTCCCACCTGGAAGAATCCAGAACTATGTTTCAGGGAGGGAGGCCAGGGTCCTGGGGTGCGGCAGCCCTAGCATGTGTCCCCCCATGCTTACCAAGAGGTACAGCCAAGCTGCCTTGTCTTAGGCCACTGCTGGGGATGGAGCCCAGAAGCAAAGGAAGCAGGCGAGGCCTGAGGCTGGATGCTCAAAGGGGATGATAAGAGGAGAAAACAGAACACAGAGGAGACTGCACATGATCCGGAGGCCCTCAGGACACGAGGGCTCTCAGATCTCAGCCTGCAGAGGGACTTGGCTTCACTTCAGTCCCACCTTCAGCTAAGGCCCAAACAAGAATCCAATCCTGGACCACAAAATTCCAGAGCACTGTAACTGTGGAAAACTGTCCATTTATCAAAAATCTCACTGTGTTCCTTTTTTTTAAAAAAGGTCCTGGGTTCGGTTATGGTGAGTTTGATTTTAAACCCTAAGGGGTGGTGGCGGGCAGAGAGAAGTTTATTATTCTGAGACAGGCATTTTGTTAGGTCACGTTACATGGAAGGTGACGTGCCTCGCGGGAGAGCCTGTAAGGAACCATGCCCACGGGGGCTCTGTGCGGCTGTTTAGACAGAGCACCACCCTCCTGGCCCAGTAAATGGACGTCGGGCCGGCGAGATGCCTAAAGACAGAAAGGATGGAGGCAGAGGGACCGAACAGAGGTGGCATGCAGCATGACCACTGTGAGAGATGGAGCTGAAGGGGGTGGGGAGGAGCTTGGCCAAGTGAACCTGCGATCACCCGGGGGACTTACGTCAAGGGTCAAGAAGGATGCTCGGAGCCTAGGAGCCTGAGAGCCTAAGAGCCTGAGAGCATGCTGGCAGGTGCTTGCCTGGGCCCTCCCCGCCCCAGGTGCCCCCGTGGCTCCAGCCCTGGGCTAACAGGCATTGGCACTCCTTCCCTGGCTTGGGCAGGGGTGATAGTGGAGGGAGCGATCCTGCTCCATGGCCCTGGCCTCAGCCAGAGGAAATCAAATCCTTCCAGAGAAGGTAAGGCAGGGACCAACTTTCAATTTTAGCTAAAACCAAAATCTAGTAAAATTAGAAGGAAACTGAGCCATAGTTTCCAAAGACCAAGACCTAAGATGGACGGGTTTCACATGCGCCAAAGCAGGAACAGGCTCTGAAGTCTCCTGTTCCTCTTGCTTCTGTGGGGTGACAGTGGAGTCCCGAGCACAGTGGGCGACTGGGTCTCAGCAAGCACAGAGGACTCGGCTCTGAGGACCTGAGGAAAGGGTCACCAAAGGAGGGCCAGGACCAGGGGCCTGGGACACCCTGGGGGGACACAAGGGAGGGGAGGCCAAGGAGTGTTTGGCCAGCCATGCAGGACCACCATGCAAAGGCAAGAATGGGGACAACGCGAACTCAAGAAACCTTGCTGGTTAAATGATCCCCATGCCTTTGCAGTTCCTTGAACCTGGTCGCGGGCCACCGCCTCCTCATTGTTGAAAGAGAAAACGTCAGATCTTGGGGAGCCCCTGGTGTCCCAGGTGAGTGTGACTCTGGGAGAGCCACCTGTCTCACGGGAGACTCACCAGGGCGCCCCCCCACCCCCGCCAGGAGCTCACCTTCATTGCAGGTGTCATGGAAAGGAAATAAATGCAATTTTAGCCCAAACAGACTGCCGGGTCCCCTCCTCTGGAGGGACTGACACGGCTGTTCTTCAGAGCAGGCTGCGCATTTAAGCATAACACCTGGATGAGCCTCGCTGGCTTTAGAGAGAAAGGTCACGGGGCAGAGTCTGCAGGACATGGCACCACGAAGGGAGGGCCAGGTCGCTCCATTCAGGACACTGGCCAGCGCTGGGGGTCTGCTGCGGGACAGCCGAAAACCTCTGCGGAGGACAGCGGCCTGGAGATGTCTCGGCTTGACTCCGCCCTCACATCCCAACAGCCACCTCGATGCGTATGGCTTTGTTCCCATTTACTTCCTATAAAAACAGAGGTGTTGACCCTGCCTTCGAGAGACGGGAGGGATGCTGGATTTGGCCACATGAGGTAATGGGGGGAGGTGCCTGTGTGTGGTGTGGGGCTGGTCTAGCAATTCCATTTGAAAGTCAGGGAACATCCCCTGGTGATGTTCAGTTTACAAAAGCAAAGTGTAAATTGTGAAGCAGATAAAGATCCCCTCCCCTCCCCGCAAATCTCCTCTAAGGCCAGATCTAGAAAATGTCATTCTTGTGTTTCCATTTCTTGTTTGCTCTGTTTTACATCTGAGCGTGTAGAGCATGAATTGAAGCATGAAGCCTCCTCTGGAGACTGAGGTGGGGGACACAGACTGGACCTGGGCCTCCAGACTCCACTCCAGAGCCACATCCTAAGAGGGGGGCACAGACTGGACCTCGGCCTCCAGACTCAGTTCCAGAGCCACATCCTGGGAGGGGGCACAGACTAGACTTAGGCCTCCCAATTCAGTTCCAGAGCCACATCCTGAGAGGGGACACAGACTAGACCTCGGCCTCCAGACTCAGTTCCAGAGCCACATCCTAAGAGGGGGGCACAGACTGGACCTCGGCCTCCAGACTCAGTTCCAGAGCCACATCCTGGGAGGGGGCACAGACTAGACCTCGGCCTCCAGACCCTGAGTTCCAGAGCACATCCTGGGAGGGGAACACAGACTGGACCTCAGTCTCCAGGTGCTGAGTTCCAGAGCCACATTCTGGGAGGGGGACACAAACTAGACCTCAGCCTCCAGACTCAGTTCCAGAGCCACTTCCGGGACGAGGTAGGGAAGGGGGTCATGGCCCCTGAGCACAGCACTGAGCAAGATCAGGGGAATAGCCTCCCCTAGGGTCACTGGAGCTGGCCATTTCTGGCCAACGTGTGGCCATCAGGTACGCATGCACTGAGACTGAGCGCCGGCCACTTTGCCCAAGCCTACAGTAGTATAATAAAAAGTATTTGGTATTTGCTGGCAATTTCTAGCACAGAGCTTCAAAATCCCTTGAGGTGTCTTGAGTGATAGGAGTCTTTGTCATGCTAGTGAGGTGATTCAGAAGAGGACTCAGGAGCTTCTGGTGGGGCTGGTCTCCAGAAAGGGAACCTAGGCTTCCAGCTGCCAGTGTCCAGGGAGGAGAGGGGCTGCAGGCTGAGCTCAGTCATGTGGCCAGTGGTTCACTCATCCTGCCCCCACAGTGACACCAATAAACTCTGCATAATGGGGATGGGAAACAAGTTTCCTGGTTGGTGAACCTATGGATGTACCTGGACCCCTCAAGCCCTCACCCTAAATGCCTCCCCATCTGGCTGCTCATTCGTACCTTCATAATACAGTAGCCATCATAAGCATAGTGCTGCCCTGAGTTCTAGGAGTCATGCTAATGGATTATGGAAGCTGAGGGGTGTTATCAGAGCCCCTGAATTCATGACCAAGTTGGACAGCCATGGGGATGGCCTGGGGAGCCCCACGGGGTCTGATATTCAGGGCAGGGCCATCTCGTGGGACCTTTCTCTCTACCTTGTGGGGTCTGTGCTGACTGCAGGGAGTCAGTGTGGAGCTGGACCGTGAAACCCCATAGGTGGTGGAGAGCTGCCCGGAATCATAGCTGTAAAGTGAAGCCCCAGCAGGAGGCAGGTCACCCCCGCGCCCCCACAGCAGCTCC
The DNA here is from genome assembly GCF_054177405.1 of Leptonychotes weddellii. Classification (NCBI taxonomy): domain Eukaryota; kingdom Metazoa; phylum Chordata; class Mammalia; order Carnivora; family Phocidae; genus Leptonychotes; species Leptonychotes weddellii. Next base: position 2,177,045 of record NC_138374.1, read on the forward strand.
CAGCCTCCGGGGGCAGCCAGACCCCCGTTCAGAGCGCAGCCGCCTCCACGGCATGACTCAGCCACCTCCACGGCGTGACTCACCTTCAGTTTTCTTCGGGGAACCTGCCCTAAAAGCAGGACTCTTTGAAGGTATCTACCTTCTGGCATTAAAGGTCCAAGGACTTGTTTCAGTGATCAGTGAAATACAGGATCAAAGCTTTGTTTCAATGATCAAAGGACAACACAGCCAAGGAGACAAGATTCTATTATCTAAGTGATAAAAGACATTAATAATCTACCTGTGACAAACCAGCCAGGAGGAGGGGACTCCATGTGGCAAACTTCCATGCTTTCCTCACAAGCCCACGGGGTTTTCCGATAGTTATTCCTGAAATTTGTTAATTAAAGTTAATTAGTTCTATCAACCCAGAGTCCGCTGTGCCTCAGAATTCTCGGTGTTAGCCTGAGGGCCAGAAGTGTGCTATTCTCATTATGGAAGCTCACCCCTGCAGTGAGGGGACTGCGGGCTTTCTGCTTTCTGAAGGGACAGTGGCCGGGGAGAAGCATGAGCCGGGGGGGGGGGGGCTCGCGGGGACCACACACCTCACTGTCACCGTGGCCCTGCCCCCCACCCAGACAAGCCACCTAAGCCTTCTGAAAGAGATGCAGACCAGGAAACCCATTTCCTCTCCTGGCGGGGCGCCGAGCGCTCCGAGGCAGGAAGGCACCGTGCTGTTAACTGCCGGGCTGTCTCTTGTGCTCCCAGATGGACGCGGGCACCAGTGGTGAACAAGCCAGAACTGGGACACAGCGCTCGGGTTGTCAGGGAGCAAACGCTATCTCTTGTCTTCCACATTTTCTGGTTTCCCAGAGCACACAGCCATCCATGTCCCTGACTTTACAGATTGTTAAATACTCTGTCGGTCTAAGTAGCCCACATTCCTCTGTATTCCAAGCCACACGTTAATTACCAACCTTTGTTAATATTAATTAAAACAAATACAGGGCTAGGGGGCCTCCATCAGCTGGAAACTATACTCTCACAATATAAAATGGCTTCTCCCAAATCCTGGCATGGCCACACACAATCTCCACTGGAACATGAAAATCAGGGTTTCTGTCAACCTACTGATTGTACAAATATTTGCAGAATCCAAAAGAAGGTAGACCATCAATAGATCAATTTTTAAAGTTCATGCCATTAATCATTTAATCAAAATAATAATATGGTCACAGGAGCCCCAAATCAATAATCATTTTCCTCTAATTCTGCTCCCTTCTGAGTAACATACAACCACCCAGGCTATGTCCTTTCCAAAAATGTTTTCATTATAAACTCATCTTCAGTTGAGAAAAACAAAATAAGACAAAACAGGGTTTCTAAAATGCTTTTGAAATTTTTAAAAAAAAAAAGTTTTTTCTACTGCCATAATGAAATTTGTTTTCCAGGAAAATACCTTTACTTTTCAGATAAAAATACTAATCTTAAACACATTTTTAAAATTCTGCTCTCATACTGGAGAACAGTAGCTAAAGGAGTGTTGTGAGTCACTCACAGGGGCCACTTCCCAAAGCAGAGCTCTGCCAGCTCGGAAGAGGGGGGAGGCCAGTCCTTGAAAAGAGAAAACCCACAGGGCCTCAGGCAGTCGATGGTGGCCAGGCCGGAGTGCTGCACAGAGCTGGGGAAGGGTCTGCCGTCCATGCTGCTCCAGCCCCGACAGCTGCCGAGGAGCAGGGGGCGGGAGGGGAGGGGAGACTGGCAGAGGACCCTGTCTGGGGTTCGTTGCAGGAGGACTTTGCTCTCCCCTAACCGAGCAGCCCCCAGCACCAGGAACGGGCTCCCTTCCATGCTCTGCGCTCTTGCCTGCCTCAATTCCCACTTCCCCTTAAAGCTGTCAGCTGAAGAACATTCCTCCAGCCCTCGGTCTTCAGGCTCCTGTCTGTGAGGCCCCATTATTTCTGTGCCTGGTTTTACTCTCCGGCTGCCGCACCAGCTAATTTTCTCTGCCTGAGACGAGCCCCATGCGGGCACCACAGGCAAGACTGAAGTGTACAGAGAAAGGAGATTGGAAGGCGGCGTGATCATTGCCCGTCCCAGCAAGCCCACCATGGCAGGCCCAGCCTCCTGTCCAAGTCGGCAGGACACGTTCAATCCTATACGTACGAACTTGCATGTAGAAGCCAAGTGTCCGGTCTGAGCAGGTCCAGCAGGAGGCCTGGCCCGGTCCCCAGACCATATCTCAAGGGGACCAGACAGACTGGGACAGACCGCGGCCAGCTGCCTGGGCTCTGAGGGTCCCGGCCTCCTGTCCCATGAGTCTGGCTTGAGGGAACGGACACCGTTAGCCAGCAGGCTGCTCTGGGTCCCAGCTCTTCACTCAGCTGCCCACACAGCCTCCCAAAGGCAGCGCCAGTGGAAACTGGACGCTTTTCACTTAGATCCGCAGCACCTGACCGCTCGCTTTTCTCAGCACTCCACGCTCTCCCCTCCCCCATCTCACCCCCCGAGCCCCTCCACGGGGCTCCTTGCCCCTCTCTCGAGGGTGCTGCTCAGTTTGCCCCAACCTGCCCCCCACACTCTGCACAGTCCCCAAGGCCAGCCCCCTGCAGGGCCCATCATGTCCCAGTCCTGTCTCCAAACCTGTGCAGCGAACACGAGCGCAGGTCCCTGCTCGGTGACCCTCTCAATGTGGCGCTGCCACAGATAGAGCTCGGCATCACCCCCAAACCTGCTCCTCCTGTCCCCACCTCCACCAGGGCCACTGCCCTCCGCCCGGCCCGACCACTCGGCATCACCCCCAAACCTGCTCCTCCTGTCCCCACCTTTACCAGGGCCACTGCCCTCCACCCGGCCCGACCACTCACTGTCACCCCCAAACCTGCTCCTCCCGTCCCCACCTCCACCAGGGCCACTGCCCTCCGCCCGGCCCGACCACTCGGCGTCACCCCCAAGCCTGCTCCTCCCGTCCCCACCTCCACCAGGGCCACTGCCCTCCGCCCGGCCCGACCACTCGGCGTCACCCCCAAGCCTGTTCCTCCCGTCCCCACCTCCACCAGGGCCACTGCCCTCTGCCCGGCCCGACCACTTGGCTTGACCACAAATGCGCCCTTCATACATTAGTATGAGTCAGCTCAGCTGCCGTAACAAACAGCGGAGTCTGGGGGCTTCCGCAACAGACACGCTGGAGGCTGGAGGTCAGACAGGAGAGTGTCGGCAGGATTGGCTCCTTCTAGGGCTCTGAGGAGAACTGTTCCAGGCCCCCACCTGCTTCTGGTGGCCTCAGACATTCCTTGGCTTCTAGAGGCCTTTCTTTACATCACCTTCCCTCTATGTGCCTGTCTGTGTGACCAAATTTCCCCTTTGTATGGGGGATATTGGGTTAGGGCCCACCCTGATGACCTCATTTTAACTCGATCATCTGTAAAAACCCTATTTCCAAATAAAATCCCATTCACAGGTACTGGGGTTTAGGACTTCAGGCTCTTTTGGGAGTCACAATTCAACCCATAACATCCTTAAAGATCCATGAACCAGGGCGCCTGGGTGGCTCAGTCAGTTAAATGTCTGCCTTGGGCTCAGGTCATGATCCCAGGGTCCTGGGCTCCCTGCTCAGGGGGAAGCCTTCTTCTCCCTCTCCCTCTGCCTCTCCCTCTGCTTGTGTTCCCTCTCTCGCTATCTCTCTCTCTCTGTCAAATAAATAAATAAAATCTTTTAAAAAAGATCCACAAACCATATCCCACCTGCCAAATATGTCTTAGTCTGTCCCCTCCCTCTATGCCCCATGACTGCTCCCGGGCTGCAGCACTGACCCCCACCCACACAGAGGGATCCTTCTAGAAAAGACGTGTTTGCTCCACTCTTACACGTCCCTGTCCCCCCAACTCCAGAAGGAAACCCATGCAGCAAACAAGCCTCCTTGGGCCCTGGCCCACCGATGGCTCTCCTAGCTTCATCCCTGCGCCTGTGTGTGTCCTGACCTGCAGCCGTCCAGGTACCCCAACGCACCTGCCTGTACCTCTCAGGCCCCAGCTCATACCCCTTGGCCAATTCCGACTGCCTTTCAGCCCCAGGGTTGCATCCTGAGTGAGAAGCACCCTCTGAGCTCATCCAGCAGCCCAGGCCACCCATCCACAGAGCCAACATCCCATGGATTGTACAGATTCCTTCCTACAAGCTCCTTGCAAGTAAGAACTACGCCTTCCCAGGTGTCTCTCCACCACCCAGCCCAGATGCTCGCAGAGTAAACACTGAGGAACCATTTACTTGAACTAAATTGATATATGGAATCTGACATCCATTAAACAAAAAGGCAAGTGCCCCAGCATCTGTGTCGGATGCCCCGCAAATAGCTCTGAGCAGAAAGAATGAATGAACTTCTGCTTCCCTAAAATCAACCAGTTATTCTCATAAGCCAAATGCTAAGGGTGTCCCCTTATACTTCTCACAAAACCTATCAAAATCCTCATCTGGAAAACGGCATGATAGAAAATTCTGCTTCCAAACATTTAAACTGTGCAGACAGAGACCCAAGGATGGCCTATTAGTGCAGCTGGAACAAGATCAAATTACATCAAACAACAGCTTTTCTCTAATGCTTCCTCCACAAAAAAGTTCTTTCAAAAAGTACCTTCTCACTTGCTGGTTCCACAGCATCCTTACTTTGAAGGTTCTGATTAAATGTCTGTAATTTTTTTTCCCCAGAAATACATTCTAGGTGGCATGCTCTAAGACCCACGGCACAGAAGGTCAGCAAATTTACAAAATTCTTTTACAAAAGAAAAAAAATATGTTGAAGCTTGACAAGTCTTTTAATCACAAAGTATTTTCACAATCATATTCCCGTCCATTACAAAGTGTTAGAGTTTCTACTATACTCCAAAGTTCTTACTTTGATAAAATTAATCATACAACTGAGTTTCCATGGCACTTTGTACACTTCTACTCCCAACTTTTTTTGCTGCATTATTTTGACTTCTAATGATGTAGAAGATGCACTCACAACATGCCCCAGTCTCCGTACCTTGGAACAGGATCCCCTGCTGCTGGTTACTAGTCCAAGCTTCCACTCCATCTGGGGCTATAATTACACAGATTTTCCTAAAATGATATTACTTTTTAAAAAGATGCTTACTGACGGGGCACCTGGGTGGCTCAGTCGTTAAACATCTGCCTTCGGCTCAGGTCATGATCCCAGGGTCCTGGGATCGAGCCCCGCATCGGGCCCCCTGCTCAGTGGGAAGCCTGCTTCTCCCTCTCCCACTCCTCCTGCTTGTGTTCCCTCTCTCGCTGTGTCTCTGTCAAAGAAATAAATAAAATCTTTAAAAAAAAAAATAAATAAAATAAAATAAAATAAAATAAAAATTTAAAAAAAGATGCTTACTGAATACACACCTTCTCCTAAACATCTTTCTTCTATTTGATTCAAGAGAATGAGTTCTTCCTGTATTTCTAAATTAAAACAGAAAGTAGCAAATATCATAGCTCAAGATACACAAGAATCATCCATGTTTTATGTACCTGCATAGCACAGCTCCCACAAAATGTGTAATTTATTCCAATTCTTGTTTGTTCAAATATTCATCAGAGTCATCTATGTACCTTCCAATAGTATTTTCCAACAAAGATGCATTTTGGGTTGTCACTGTATTGTTTTATGAGAATTGTTTCAGGCATTTCACCTCCGTGGGAAGAACAAACGCTCCTCGGGAGTATCATGAATTACTGCCTTTTACCACAAAGCCACCAAAGAGGTTTCTAAATATATATCAATAAGCTTAGCAAAATTAGGGACACCTGGGTGGCTCAGTTGGTTAAGCATCTGCCTTAGGCTCAGGTCATGATCCCAGGGTCCTGGAATCGAGCCCCACATTGGGCTCCCTGCTCAGGAGGGAATCTGCTTCTCCCTCTCCCTCTGTGCTCCCTCTTTCTCTCTCTCTCTGTCAAATAAATAAATAAAATATTTTAAAGAAATAAGTTTAGTAAAATTATGTAAATACAAGAGTATTGTATTATTTGAAAATCTTTAATTTTCTAGAATTCCTTCCTATTCTTAAAGCTTAGTTTTTAAATTGCTTGTGTGTCTTGTGCTTTATTCCATCAATTATTGATGTATGAATACATAAAATTCATTTCAGTTGAGAAAATATCACTAAGAATAGCAGATGTGGACCTGCACTTGTTGCCATGATGGGGAAACAGATACGACAGCTGCCCTCCCACACCCAGCTACAAAACTGGACACGATATATGGAACAACAGTTTTCTGAACCACAGGCCAGGCTCTTCTGGACCATAGGCCTGAGCTCCTTGAGCCTGGTGCAGAATAACAAACAGCATAGACACAGTAAAACTCCACAAGGCTGGGAAAAGAAAGGCAGGACAGCTGTAAGATGAAGTCTTCTCAGAGTCCACATGGAGCTAGGAGCCACTCAAGTTCTAAAGAGCCGGAGTAGAGAGACCTCATTGGACACCTGGTGAATTCAAATACGGGTCATGCCTCAGTTGCAGGGCTGCCCTGGCCCCACAGTCAAGGCTACTCTAAACCCACCCCAACATGCTTTAACTTGAGCCTTGAAAGAATAACGCTTACTGAAAAGTAACTTAATTGCTTGCCAGAAAATAGCCCAACACTCTTTAAAGGAAAACAACAAAATCAGCACTCAACAATGTGATACATAAATTGCCAAGTATTCAAAGAGTTACTACACAGTGAAGAAGCAGAAAAATCTACTCCATTTCTAAGTGGAGATCAGTGAATAGACACAGACCAAGAAAGGACAGAGATGGTGGAATTAGCAGTAAAACCTATAAATCCTATTATAAATAGGATCAGGCACTGAAATGAAAATATAGACATAAAAAGGAGAAAATATAAACATAGTAAGAAGATATAAAAGGGAACAAAATAAAAATTCCAAGCTAAAACATACAGTAAGTTAAATAAATAAATAAATAAATAAACAAACAAACAAACAAACATTGATTAGCTGGAGCAAATTGGTAAGTACTGAGGAAAATACCAGTAAACTTGAAGATACACCAGTACAAACCGTACAAACTGAAGCGGAGAAAAAAAATCAAGCAAACAAAATAAACGGAGCCTTCGGAACCTTTGGGACGATATCAGGAGGTCTAAGACCAAAGGCAGAAAAGATTATTTAAAGAAAGAGTGGTTGAATAGTGTCGAAATTTGATGAAAACAACAAATGCATGGATCCAAGAATCTCAATGAAAACCTCTCTTCAAAAAAACAAAGGATAAACACACACACACACACACACACACACACACAAATAAGCCAAAACACACAATATTCAAATTGCAAAAGAAACAAACAAATAAACTGGAGATAAAAAAGAAAATCTTTTAAAAAGAACCACTTAAAAGGACGTGCATTACCATTAGCAGGAGTAAAAGAGGGTACGTAGCCATCACCAAAAAGCCTGTAAATATTGTAAGGGCAATAAAGTAATTATACTAACCACTTTATGCCAAAACACCAAAAACTTAGACAAAACAGACAAGTTCCTTAAAAGATAAAAATTACCAAACTGGCTCAAGAAATAATGGAAAATGTCAGTAGTCCTATATATATTAAAGAAATTCAACTCATACAAGAATATCTCCCATAAAGAAAATGCTAGTATTAGACAACTCCGTTAAAGAGTTCTATCAAACATGGTAAGGAAAATAACACAAACCTTGCCCAAAAAAGTTGGGGAAAATAGAAAAGGAGACCCCTTCCTAAACCATTTTGTGAAACTAGCAATACTATGATACCAAAACCAAACAAAGATAGAAGAAAACCCTACCCAATATCAGTATCACCCAATGCAAAATCTTTAACAGAGAAAATTCTAATTCAAGTCAAGATGGACTAACAGGGACCAGATTTATTCACCTGCCTGAAACAATTTAATAAAAAAAATGGGCCGTGGGGTGCCTGGGTGGCTCAGTCGTTAAGCGTCTGCCGTTGGCTCAGGTCATGATCCCAGGGTCCTGGGATCGAGCCCCATGTCGGGCTCCCTGCTCAGTGGGAAGCCTGCTCCTCCCTCTCCCACTCTCCCTGCTGTGTTCCTGCTCTCACTATCTCTCTGTCAAATAAATAAAAAATCTTAAAAAAAAAAAATGGGCCGAATATATGAAACAGTGGTACACAAGACATTGGGCATTAGATGACAAAGAACAGTGACCCACAGAGAGAAGAAACAAATGAGGTAAGCCCTCTGAATGCCCCAGATACTTCCTGGAGGAAGTTTCCAGACCTCCAAGGAGATGGAAACCCAGCCAGAGCAAGGTGGTCTTCCTGAATTGAGGACGTGTAGCTGAAAGTCTGGGAAAACCAAGGCAGCTAGAGTTCACAGGGCAGACTAACACAGAGGAGAGTTTCACAAAGAGAAAACTCTGGAGATCAGCAAAGGGCCCTGTCAAATATTCAGTTGAATACTGATCAGTGCATGTGCCCAGTGCACACACAGGTCCTGCAATAGTACCTGTTCCCAACAGTCAGAGTTGAAAACCCTATATTCAGGAGGCACTGATTAGGCTACTAAGAGGCATCTTGACGCAGTAGTGTGGGAAAATTAACACTAGACTAAATGCACTAGATTAGTCCCAGTTAACAAAGCATAACAGCAAGACTCAAAAGATCAAACTACCTATAAGCAAACTAATCATGTCCAAGAGCAAAATTCAAATGTATTTATAGGATATAAAAATATTCCTCATCCTACAAGCTAAAATTTACATTGTCTGGCAACCAACCAAAAATTACCAAACATGCAAAGAAGTAGGAAAATACACACTTTAGTGAGGGAAGAAAAATCAATCAAAACTGACCCAGAATTGACACAGATGGTATAATTTAGTAAACAAGGATATCAAATGAGTGATTGACAGCATTACATATCTTAAAGGAGCCAGAGGAACAACTGAGCATGTTAGGATCAAGCTAATATATGACCTAGCCTTTCCAGTGCTAGATTTTCACCAAGAAGAAATGAAAAATACTTGTACGTGAATGTTCCTAGAAGCTTTACTCGTAATAGCCCCAAACTGGAAACAACCCAAATGTCTACCAACAGGCCAATGGATAAACAAACAATGGTACATCCATGCAGTAGAATACTACTAACTAATAATAAGGAATGAACCCCTGATCTACACAACCAGGATGAATGGCAAAATGATTGTACCTAATGAAAGAAGCCAGACCTCCCCCCGCAAAAAAAAATCTACTATGTGTTTCTATTAATATAAAATTCTAGAAAATATGATCTATAGTGACAGAAAGCAAATCAGCAATTGTCTGGAAATGTAAGTAGAGGAAGTCAGGAAGGTGAGGTCTAGGGACTTGATATCTATATGTTTATTATCTTGGTTACAATGATGTTTCCACAGATGGGTACACATGTGGAAACTTAGCAAATACACACTTAAACAGGTACAATGTATTATATGTCAATCATACTTCAATAAAGCTGTTAATATTTTCTCAACAAAAGATCAGCAAACCAAACATAGCAATCTGCACAAAAGATGAGAATAGTATAAACAAGTAAGGTTTTATCCCATATCTGCTTTTGCATTCTATGCGTTATACGTAGTTTCAGTTGAAGCATATGAAGAAAATCAGATCTCACACCAACGTGAAAAAAGAGAATTTTAATCACTCTTTCAGATAATTTGATACTATACCAAAACTTGGCAAGCAATAGTTTCTTTCTTTTTTTTTTTTATTATGTTAATCCCCATACATTACATCATTAGTTTTAGATGAAGTATTCCATGATTCATT
>NC_138374.1:2187322-2197989 GCF_054177405.1 Leptonychotes weddellii
CTCCATGAAAACCCAAAAGGAGGGGGGATCAGAGAGCTTCTCGGTTGGTGATCCCATGGAGCCTGGGGGAGAGTGGCCCCCAGGAGAGGGCGTGGAAGCTCCTCATCCACTCCGCACACCTTGCCCATGCATCTCTTCCAACTGGCTGTTCCCACATTGTATCCTTTTATAATAAACCGGTAATCTAGTAAATAAAATGTTTTCCATGAGCCGCTCTAGCAAATTAATCCAGCCGGAGGAGGGGGTCATGGGAACCTCAGATCTACAGCCAGTCGGACGCAAGCAGTGGGGACAGCCTGGACTTGAGATTAGTGTCTCCAGCGGGGAGGGGCTGGTCTCGGGCACGGAGCCCTCGACCTGCGTGCGGGGTCTGAGCCGTCTCCAGGTAGACAGGGTCAGAGTTCATCTGCAGGGCACCCAGCTGGTGTCGCAGAAGGCTTGGGGCGGGAAGACCCATAGCAGGTCATGGCAGAAGGAAACAGAGTGTTGTGGCAAAGGAAAACAGAGGCATCTTTCTTTACATGGATACAACCCAAATTTGTACCAACAGATGAATAGATGAAAATTGTGGCAGTCATACCCTGGAATACTATTTAACAATAAAAATATAATTTATCTACTTATACATATACAACATGAGCAACTGTCAGAGTCATTATGCTGAGCAAAGAAGCCAGACGCTAAGGAGGACAAATTGAGTAATTCCATTTTGTAGGAACTTCATCTGTAGTAACAGAAAGCAGGTGAGTGTTTGCCTGGAGCCCAAAGTGGGAAAGACAAGGAGGCGGTGGGAACTGTCCAGGGTGACTGAATCCAGGATCTTGATCTCAGTGGTGATTATAGGGTGAACTGCTGTCAAACACATCTACTGATCACTAAAATAGGTGCGTGCCCTTCTATGGAGATGATCTCGGAATTTAATTAATTTTTAAAAAATCATAGGGAATGTAAACCTATATCTCATACAGCCTTCTTACTCATTGTGAATCTTTTTGCCCAGCTGCTTATCAAACCCAATTAGATCCTCTCTGATTTCGTTGGTTGTTTCACTACTTAATGCAGCTGGTGAAAGCTTGTCCCGGACACGCAAGGTCTGTCACTTTTTGCTTCTAGCTTGTGTTTGGGTTATTGGTAACACCTTCCATCCAACATTTATTTTCAGGACTGTGTACACCCCCCCTTTTTTGAGGGGGATGAGCTCCTTAGATCTAGATGAAGTGATCAATAAGTCCACTGACCTGGTCCATGTAAACACAATACTCCCCAGTCTGCAGGGAGCAAACCTCAGCTGAGGGTCCCCCTGCCTCGCTCTCTGGGTCGGGGCACTCCCACCTTGGAAGTGTGAGTAAAGCATCATTGTCTGACCTAGAGACCAGGGCGGGGGTCCGTCTCGATCCTTGTTGGTAAATATTAATTCATTTTCTTATTTTAAACGGAAAATAATTACACTTCACTGATCTAAGATGTGATCATCTACATTTTCTTCCCAGTCCCCGCCCTGCAGACCTCAGACTTGGAGGGTGGACAGACTCAGGGAGGCAGAGTAGGACAGAGGGTGAAAATGAGGCCACGCCCAGTGGCAGGAGAAAGCTCGGCTGCTCGGCTATTTCATTAACTGGAAGGCGACTTGGTCTCGAGAAAGCCAAGATATACACCAAGCCCACGGTGACGTGGTGGGGTGTTGCCAGACAGTCTGGCTCTGAATGACGAGCATCAGGGAACCTCAGCTCAGAGCACCTTTGCGATTCTGCACGAGACGTTCAGTTGTCCAAGCACCTTCACCAGCATTACTTTATGCACTCACCTTCCCTCAGCCATAGGAGGAAGGCAGGAGAACAAATATGATTTTTATTTGCAGGTGAGCCTCTGGAGCTAGGAAGGAGCCAGGTGAGAAAGGAGGGCCTGCAATGTTCTTGCCCATTCTCCTCTCCTCTGCTGTCCTCACGCGCACACACCACAGTCACACCCCTGCTGTGTCTGTAGCCTAGACGAGTGCAGCCTGGACTCCTCCATCAGAGCTCGGCAGCCCCCAGCTGCTGTCCCCTCTTGGGGACACCTGATTCTCCTCCTTGCAGCAGCCTGCAGGAGGAAGCCAGGAGAGCTTCGACCTCAGTTTGGTCCTTATACACCCACAGGCAGGGGCAGGGACAGGGACGCCTGGAACAGGCAGAGGTTTGCCTCTATTGTTTTGTCCAACTTTCTATTCCAACAAAACCTCATTCTGGAAGCCAGAGGGGTGCTGGGCACAGAAAAGGGAATCCTGCAGAGAACAAGCAAGACTCCAGCAGAAAGCCCACGTTTTTCTGAGAACCCCACGTCACCCCACTCTCATCATGGAGGCCTGCCATCCACTGTCACTGCGTCCTCGCCCCCAGCAACCTGGAGCGCACTTTAGAGAGAAAGCCCCAGCACACGGCTGCATCTGGCTTCGCCGTGAGCTTTACTTTGCAAAGTAGATGATGAGGGTGGGGTGATGAAGGGGAATCCTATGGCCTGTAAGTTTCCATTGTGTGTCCAAGAGAACGCCACAGAAAGATCCTTGGGAGACGCTGTGCTCCTCAGGGGTATTCCTAGTTGGCTTCCTGGCCCCTTCGGGGTGGATGTTAACAAAGCCAGAGGGCCTCCTAGCGGATGGAGTGGCGCTTGCTGATGGCAGGGGCCCAGACTGCGGAGCGGCCTCGGTGTGGAGCTAAACCAGGCCGTCCAGCCCCGCAGACACACAAAGCCCTGTCACCAGCCCCGCCCCATGCAGGCTGCGGTTTAACTTTCTCACTTTTGCTGATGTCACATCTAGAAACAAGGACAAAAAACGGCTCTGCTCAGCTGTTGTGTGTTTGTCCCCCGTCCTAGAAAACTGTCCCCGCGGATGAAGGTACTCAGACGGAACCCCGGCCAACAGGGGACCACGGCGCCCTGGGCAGGGCTTAGGGGGAGGGGGGCGGGGACTGGGGCAGGGAGGCTCAGCCTCCCCAGTAGGAGGAGAAGGTGTCCCTGTGCATAGAAGCCACCAGTTGTGGCAACCTGTTGGGGTAGCCCTGAGAAGCTAACACAGGTTCGAATGGGGACCACGTGGAACACGAAGTGTGCACTGGATCCCACCTCTGGATCGGGCCGTGCTAGAGCCGGCTGCCAGTGGCGGACACACCGGACAGGCCCTGGGCGGGCGCGTCCCCTGCCTCCCTGGGCCTGCTCTTGCAGCAGCCACTTCATTTCTAGAAAGTCCAAGGACACAACTGGACATGTTCGCAATGCCCAATGAACAGGGACTCCACTGTACTGCGTGTGGAGCAGCAAACGAAGGACGCGTGGCCTCCCCCCATCTCACACCCGCAGGAGGACGCTCCCCCGGCGGAGCCTCGGCAGGCCTGCACCAGTTCCAACTGCCTGCAGGCAGGTGACTCGGGGGCACTGTGGGGCTCCCAGCCCACGTCCCGCTCTGCCCTGGAGAGCCCAGCCATAGCCGCTAACCCAGTCCCATACAGTTTGCAGTCAAATGCTCTACCCCTGAGCTATACCCCCAAGTCCCATACAGTTTGGCTTTTGTCGCAGCATTTTTTATTTTGAGTGCATCATTATTATTAGGGGCTGCATCGAGGTGAGTCCAGACAGGTTTGGGAGTCCCGTGCCTACTCTTGGCTTCCGCCATGGCTGGGCCCCCGGGTTTGGGCGATACAGCTGTGCTGACTGGGCAGAACCCACTCTCCAACGTGTGGGTCCACGGGAAGGATGCCAACCCCAGCCTGTCACTCGTGCCAGTCCCTACTGACATGCATCACACACAGTAAGACAAAAACGTTAACATAACCTCCATGTGGGAGGGTTTCTAAGTTTTCCAGGGTAATTAAAATCATATCTGCAGAAAAGAGATCATCCAGGTGCCAACATTTTCAATCTATTAACAATAAAACACATTTGAAAAAAATTTCAGGCAATCTGTTGACAAACTGAACAGAACACCACATTTTTTTTTTTAAGTTATTTTTCCGAAAAACCAGTGACACTCAGTTAACCAACAAGGAAGGCCACATTCCTGAGGAATAATCCATCATTAAAAGGCAAGGTGATTTCTGCCACAGTCAGCACTGAAAGAAAGATGCTGTGGAAAACCTCCAACATTGAGCTCTGCACAAAGGCTGAACTCCAGCAGATGGAGACCCATGTGGAGAGCATCCACGGCAGGGTCCACGATTCGCCCCAGCCCCTTCCCTCTCAGCACTCATCCTGTCTCCCCGTGCAGGTGGCTCAACCTCAGGGGACGGTGGGGACCCCTGCCCCTGCTGACACCCTCAGGGCGGGAGGAGATGTGTCTTCATCAGACATGTTAGCATATCTGATGCGCAAAGAGGGAATTTTCAAAGTGCTCCCAACATATACCCACTCGGACACCCCAGTCTCACTCCACCACTCACCCCCAGTCTGTATCCCATGACTTCTGCTGGTAACTCTACGGGGTTGGGGGGCCACTGAGTTGTGGGTTAAGGGCCAGGCCCTTGACCTTGGACTAGCCGTGGACTCCAGGATGCCCTTCTCTGGCCAAACCCTTGACTCTTGGTCCTCCTGAGTTGGGGCTGCCCTGGGGGCCTCATGCACCCCAACACAGCTGGGACACTAAGTGCTCTCAGAGTCTTGGGTTTCTCTTCTTCCAGAACTGTGGGCAGGTTTCTTTGCTGGGGTCAGAATCTGGATACGCCCAGGCCACCAGGAATCAAGGGGCTTCCAAACCCATCTGGCCCAATCCTAGTTCGGGGAGGGCTGTTGGGGTCTAAGTGACCAACCAGGTCAAGGGAAGAGCGAGGCTGCTCTTGGCTGTACCATGTACAGCAGACCCCCCACAACACACACGCACACACACGCACGCGTGCTCGCATTCACACGCACCTTACACACTGGGACCATGTACACAGAGGCTACAGCAGACCCAACACACACGCACATGCACGCATTCACACGCACCTTACACACTGGGACCATGTACACAGAGGCTACAGCAGACCCCCCAACACACATGCACACGCACGCACACGTGCTCACATTCACATGCACCTGACACACTGGGACTCACATGCGGGGGGCTGGCACTAGGCTGACTGATACTCACATGCCAGGGGCTGGCACTAGGCTCTCTGTCTGGCACAGAGAGTGACTCCCAGACAGACCCCTCGCCCCAGGCATCCTGCGCCAGGACGGGGCCATGGGTCAGGGCTGAGCTCAGATCCAGCCAATCGCTGCCCAGTCAGGCCGCACACGGGGAGCAGCCCGGACTGACCAGCCCAGCCCAATCCTGCCCTCAGGTTGGGGTCTGCCGCTCTGGGAAGCCGGGAGCCTCATGCTTAATATGTCCATCGAGGACACAGACGCCGTGCGGGCCCCAGCGGCCGGTGAACCACACCTGTACGACATCAGGTGAGGACAGTCCAAAGAAGAGCTATGTGCTGTGGGCTTTGTGGAGAGAGGTCCACGCCGGCGGCATGACCTGCTTCCTGACCTCTATTAGATCTGCTGATGGCGCTGGGCCAGGACGAGTAAAGAGCTGGTATGACAAGCAGACATGTCAGCAGCCAGCCCCACAGTTCCCGAAGCTAATGAGACTCACATCTCAGCACCACGGCCGGCTCAGTGGGTCAGGCGCAATGTCAACCGCTCCGACTTCCAGACAGCGACCCCGCCTGCTGTGAGGACGGACGGGAGTCTCAGGGCCGACCCAGCAATGTGACCTCCGTGACTCTTTCCTGGGGAGCCCGGGCTGCAAAGGGATAGGTGGACACGCCCGGACCCACCACAGTGTGCCATAAATGTCAAACGCCTGGAAACATATTAAATATCCACAAGAAAAAGGAAATCATGGACTCCATCACGGTACATCCATAAGGTAAGATATTATGTGACCACTAAAAATGACATCAGGGAAGAATTTATAAATTCGTGTAAAATGCCTCTGAGAGAATATTAAGAGAAAATATGTTACAGGACACACTCATCTGTCCACTGCTCTGGTAAAAAGCCACATTCCCTGCCTACACGGACACCAGGCTATCAGGAGTGCTAAAAATAATCACAAAATGGGTGACCAGTGCCAGGACTGGGGGCGGCCATGGGCCGACCTTGAAGCCTGCCCGAGTCTCCCAGGATGGCTGAATGGTCGCACGTTGCAGGGAGCAAGTTAGGTGCGAATTAAAATTATGAGCTGCATACATTGCATTCGCAACACTCTTAACACACCATCCATGCAGAAAGTAGAAATTGAGCACAAACACTTGCAAAAAGTTCTGCTAGGTGTAGCCCGGAATGTGGGACGAGATGAACCAGAGGCTGGTCCTGCTTTAAGCCTTGTAGAGCAGACAAACCTCCACCAGAACCTCTGAAAGCCTGGGCATGACGATCTGGGAGGGCAGCATGGAGGAGGTGATCTTGGATCCAAGTCTCGAGGGAACGGGCATGGGAAGGCAAGGGATGGGGGCATGTGGGGGGAACAATGAGGTGCCCATTAGAACAGCAATGGCGTGTGTGGGCAGAGTTGAAGGAACCCCAGGAGGACAGGGGGAGGCTCTGTGCAGGGAGTGGGAGCAGGGCTTAATTTTGTGCAAAAACAGTGCCCTCCAAGAATGATGACTCTCCTATCAATGTTCTGGTCAGTGTTATAGTGAAAACACATCGGGCCGCTGGATCTGCCTGTGATAAAATGCTGAAATCCACATCAGTCAATTAGGTTAAGTAAGTTGCAGTTCGGGTCACCATTGGCTTTGCTTTCTTCCAATCCCATATCCCAGCCTCCTTCCTGGGAAGCCACAGCAATACAGCATCGTTGAGTCGTGTACATTCTGCACTGCATTGCCCAGGCTCACCAACCCCGGAGTTGAGAGAGAGGGGGAAAGAGAAATGGAGGGGGGGAGGTAGGGAGGGGGGAAGGAGGGGCAGAGGGGAGAGGGAGGTGGGTGGAAGTGGGTAGAGGGAAGGGAGGTGGGAGGGGAGGGGAAGGGGTGGGGGCCATAGCTACATTTCCTGGACCACCAAGCTAATTCACCAACATTTACCGAGCTCTTACTGTGTGCCAGGGTACTTAAAAAATTATTCCATTTACTGCTTGTATTAGTTCTCTCCGGCTGCCATACAAAACACTGTAAACTGGATGGCTTAAATCCCAAAAAGCTATTGTCTCACGGCCCTGGAGTCCAGGAGTCTGACGCTAAGGTGTCAATGTGGTTGATTCTTTCTAAGGTCATGAGGGAAGGATCTGTCCAGGCCTCTCTCCCTAGCTCAGGGATGGCCATCCTCACATGCATACAACATTCTCCTTGCGAGCATGCCTGTGTCCAAATCTCCCCTTTTATAAACACACAGTCATATGGGATTAGGACCCACCCTAATGACCTCACTGTCACTTGACTACCCCTGTGAAGATCCTATCTCCAAATAAGGTCAGAGGGTGAGAGACTGGGGGTTAGGACTCAACATTTGAATTTGGGGGAACACAATTCAGCCCATGAACCTGATTGTAGATCTACAAGGCACTGTCCCATTCAACAAATCTGGAAAACTGAGGCTCAGACAGAAGGAGCAGCTTGCCCCGGATCACATACTGTACCGTAGCAGAACCAGAATTAGAACCCCAGTCTGAGAAACAGCACAGCCTTGTTCATTTCCTGCAGGTACAGGCAGCGAATGATGACAAACGCAGCCTGGAGGCAAAAGGCAAGCCTGGACGTGCTGGGTAAGGAGCAGGAAGCTGGGCTTTGGAGGTGGGTGAAATGCCCAGAATGCGGCTCTGGAATCAGAGGTCGGCTATTGGCATTCCTCTGCACACATGGCTCACAGCCCCCCGGGGGGTGGGGAGCATTTTTCTGCCTCCGTCACCACTACACCACCCTCGTCCAACCTCCTCCAACCTCCAGCTCATCAGAGAAACTAGTTCACCTTCTCTCCCAGCATGAAAGATGGCTCTGTTCCATGGCCATCGTGGTCCTATTGGACCTTAATGATGATTCCACAGTTCTTTTGGATACCGAGCCATGCAGGAGACTATTTCTTCACCTGCCTCCACAAATCTGACCGCAGAACAGATAGGGACGCAGTCCTCTGGCAGCTGGAGTCCAAGGCTGGCTCTCTCAGCAGGACTGGGATGCTGGGCTAGACGCTGGGGGGCCTGCTTCCGAGGAGCTGCATCCCCACTGGTCAGACTCCAGATCTGGGGGAAGGGACCCGCATCAGTATGTTCAAACAACAAATGCCCCAGCGGTAGCGGATCCCAAGCCCTTCATGAAGGTAAGAGGGAAGGCCTTGATAGTTACCGAGGGCCTGGGCACTTGCAAGGCCCATCCATCTAATGTGCACCCTGCGGATGATTCTCTTAGGAAACACCCCCTTCTCATCTGATCAGGCTGCTGCCAAGACAGTAAGAAGGCTCTGTGCCCCAGTAGCCAGGTACGGAGGGGCCACGAGAAGGGAGAGGGCAGAGAGTCCTCTGGGCTAGCCCCAGAGGCACCAAGGGGCAGTGGGCCAAGCCTGTTCCAGGGGTGTCCTGGTGGAGTTCAGCCGTTGGTGTTTCTGGGGGTTAAAAGCTTAGGTGTGGAGAGAGCTGTCCATGGTGTTGCCCTCCTGAAAGGGCAGAGTGGAGCCCCAGCCCCCTTGTGCAGTCCTGCCCACTCGCCTCCCTTGGAAATCTGGAACGCAGCTGGTAACCTTCCATTGTAGCCAGTGCCCACCAAGGGTCAGGGGCTCATGTGTCGTCTGAATGGACAGTCGCTCTGCCTTGTCCCCACCAGTGACCCCATGCAGACCCCATCAGAGGGAAAATGCGCTCAGCAAACCTGAGGGCAAGTCTCCAGCAGGGCAGACCTCTATCAACACTGACCGCCAGCAGGATGAAGCTGCCCGGAGAAAAGAGGCAAAAAGCAGAGAGGGGACAGGAGTGAGTGAGCCTCCCCATCAAGGGGAGCAGCTGTTCAGAGTGACCCAGGCCCTGTGTGCAGGAGGCAGACATGGCCTCCCATCCACTCTTCCAAGGGGTGTCCAGGCCTGCTTGCATCCCTCTGCAGAGTACTTCCATCCCCGCTGATGTGAGGATGTTTTAAGAAGAGGATCCGAAGGAAGCAAATTTGCCAATACAAGATTCAGGCTTGCACAGGGGCTTTCTCTCTATGGGACCAGGGACTTCTCAGCACACAGGGAGCTCACAACTGGCAAGGAGAATTCTTTTTAAATTAAATGCCCTTCACTCCCTTATTCATGGCCTCCTTGCTCTCCTCAGGACTGAGAGATCATAAATCTTTTCTGCCCATTTATCATCAAGATCCACTGCTGGCCATTCTTCATATTTCTTTGCACCATATTGCAGACACACTCTTGATTGAAGAGGGATTATTAATCATCCCATTTTCATTTCTGCAATGATTTCCAACATCTTGGTGTTGACAATTAAAGATCCCATCACTGTGATTCTCTCTACCTTCCTTGGGGTGCCTGAGTTACCGTCAGCAAGGCCTATGTTTCTGAATGTAGAGCCATGAGTATCAAAGGAATGTATTCCCTTGATTCTGATAAAGGAATACCTTCTGTTCTACCCATGACAGTCAGCAGGACAGAAGAGATGGGTTTAAAATCATGCAGAGAATAACAGGTATGTTTCAAGGACTCAAGTGCAAAAACAAGGGTGGAGATCCCTTCCCACATATGAGATGGGCAAATATTTGAGAGCATGCAACTAGCAGGACTAGGAATTTGACACGCACACCACAGGCCAGGAGAACAACAGGAATCCAAATCTAACCGTGTTCTCTTGAGCTCAGAAACTCCTGTCCTGGGAATCTGTCCCAAGCAGATCACTATACAACCATGCAAAATATATATATTTAAATCACAGTGAAACAACCCAACACCCACGATCATGCTGTCGGTTACATGGTGATGATACATGGATTTAATGGGAACTACTGCAGCTGTTAATGAGAATGACCTACACCCACAGTCCTTCACTTGGGTTCATGGTGCTGCTGAGTGAAGACAGGAGCTTACAATGTGTGCAACACTGTTCTGTTTCTATAAATTTGTGCACCTGGGGGCGCCTGGGTGGCTCAGTCGTTAAGCGTCTGCCTTCGGCTCAGGTTATGATCCCAGGTCCTGGGATCGAGCCCCACATCAGGCTCCCGGCTCGACAGGAAGCCTACTTCTCCCTCTCCCACTCCCCCTGCTTGTGTTCCCTCTCTCACTGTGTCTCTCTCTGTGAAATAAATAAAATCTTTAAAAAATAAAATAAAAAAATAAAGTTGTGCACCTGTATACACGTGTGTGCATGTTAAGTATGTGCATGTGTGAGTATGTGCATTGTGAGCATGTGTGCGCATGTGAGCATGCATGGCTGTGTTGCACATGTGTGTGACCTGTGCATGTGTGTGCACACACGTGCATGTGTATGCACTGTGCATGTGTGTATGCACATGTGTGCATGTGTGTGCACTGTGCATGTCTGAGTGTTGTGCACATGTGCGAGAGTGTGGGGGGCACGTGTTGTGCATATGTGAGCGTGTGTGCATATGTGAGTGGGGGGCACGTGTGCATATGTGAGCGTGCGTGCATATGTGAGTGGGGGCACGTGTGCATATGTGAGCGTGTGTGCATATGTGAGTGGGGGGCACGTGTGCATATGTGAGCGTGCGTGCATATGTGAGTGGGGG
>NC_138374.1:2198089-2224256 GCF_054177405.1 Leptonychotes weddellii
GAATAGCCGCTCCTCTGGAGGCAGAAATACAGGACTGGCTTTTTACTTACTCTCTACTCTTTACTGTACTTCACGGTTCAAAACATGAGGGTGCATTATCTTTAAGATCATAAAAAAGAAGTTTTCACTGAAAAAAATCACAAAGGTAACTTCCTTACCTTTTGGAACTCAAGCCATAACTTGGAGATGACAGTATATTTGTAACCTTCTGTTATGGTTCACTTTCTGTGTCAACCTGGCTGGGCTATGGACCCAGATATTGGGTCAAATGCCAGTGGAGGTCACCGTGAAGGTATTTTCTAGATGAGATTAACATTTTAAATCAGCAGACTTTGAATAAAAGCAAATGACCCTCCATCCTGTGGGTGGGCCTCATCCAAACAGGCCTTAAGAGAAAAAGACTAGGTGCCTGGAGCCCAAGGGAGCTCTGCCCACAGACGCAGACGGCCTTCAGACTCGAGCTGCAGAGTCAGCACTTCCCGGGGTCTCCAGCCTGCAGCCCCCACAATCATGTGAGACAGTTCCTTCAAATTAATCTCTTTCTTCACATATACGTCCTAGCAGTTCTGTGTCTCCAAGATCCTGACTAAAATGCAACTGCTTTTAACTTTGTTTTAAATAAACTTTCTTTTTTAGAGCAGTTTTAGCTTCACAGCAAAACTGACTGGAAGGTACAGAGAGGTCCCCGGCCCCCACACATGCACAATCCCCACCAGAGCTGTACGTTCATGACACCTGACGAACCTCCATGAACACATCACTATCACCTAAAGCACAGAGCTTCTGTGAGGTTCACTCCTGGTGGTGTATGTTCTGTGGGTTTGGATGAATGTGCCCTAAAATCATCCGTGCTCCTCTACTCGCCCCTCCTTCCCCCTTAATCCCTGGCAACTGCTGATCTCTTTACTGTCTCCATGGTTTTGTCTTTTCCAGAACGTCATGTAGTTGGAATCCTACAATCATGTAGCCTTTCAGATTGGTTTCTTTCACTTTAGAATAAGGCATTTAAGCTTCCTACTTGTTTTTTCATAGCTTAAAAGCTCAATTCTTTTCAGAATGAATAATATCTCATTGTCTGGATGGCCCACGGTGTATTTACCCATTCAGGTACTGAAGGACATTTTGGTTACATCTAAGTTTTGACAATTACAAATAAAACTGCTATAAACGTCCTTGTTTTTTTTTGTTTTGTTTTTTAAAGATTTTATTTATTTATTTGAGAGAGAGAGAATGAGAGACAGAGAGCACGAGAGGGAAGAGGGCAGAGGGAGAAGCAGACCCCCTGCCGAGCAGGGAGCCTGATGCGGGACTCGATCCCGGGACTCCAGGATCATGACCTGAGCCGAAGGCAGTCGCCCAACCAACTGAGCCACCCAGGCGCCCCTAAACATCCTTGTTTTTAACATCCAGGTTGTGGGGATGCCTGGGTGGCTCAGTCAGTTGAGCGTCCGACTCTTGATTTCAGCTCAGGTCATGATCTCAGGGTCATGAGATCAAGCCCACCTCGGGCTCCACACTCAGCAGGGAGTCCGCTTGAGATTCTTCCTCTCCTTCTGCCCCTCCCTGCCCACCCTGCTCACGTTCTGTCACTAAATAAATAAGTAAATAAATAAATATCTTTAAAAAGAAACAAAACACATCCAGGTTGTGTGTGGATGTAAGTTTTCAATTCCTTTGGGTAAATACCAAACAGTGTGATTGCTGAATCATACGCTGAGAGTAAACGTGCCCTGGATGGTCAGTTCC
Source organism: Leptonychotes weddellii (assembly GCF_054177405.1). NCBI lineage: Eukaryota > Metazoa > Chordata > Mammalia > Carnivora > Phocidae > Leptonychotes > Leptonychotes weddellii. The sequence goes on from NC_138374.1 coordinate 2,199,836, forward strand.
AGTGTGTGGGGGCAGAGGGGTTCCCACGGCACCAGGCAAGTCTCTGACACCCGCTGGGTGTCCTACAATTTAACTCTATTCTGACATTATCTATACCCGGAGGCGCCATCAGACCCCTGACCGCCCCTCCCCCACTGCAGACGCCGATGGCAAGTCCAGGCTGTCCCCTGCGCTTCTGTCCCACCGGCCGTAGATCAGAGGTTCTCATGACTCACCCCATCCTCTGCTAGAGCGGCTCGCAGAACTCTAAGAAACATTCTCCTTACTAGATTACTGGTTTGTAATAAAAGGATACAACGTGGGAACAGCCAGATGTAAGAGATCCATGGGCGAGGTGTGGGGAGCGGTGAGGAGCTTCCACGCCCTCTCCCAGGGGCCACTCCCCCCCAGGCTCTACGTATTCACCAACCCAGAAGCTTCCGAATCCCATCCTTGTGGGTTTTTAGGGAGGCTTCATTCCGTAGACACAGTTGATAGAATCGTTAGCATTCACTGATTCACCTCCCAACCCTTTCCCCTCCCCAGAGGTCAGGAGGTGGGAATGAAAGTCCCGGCACTGACTCTCTTGGCCACCTGCCCCATCCTTCCAAAGGTCACCTTACTAATGTAACAAAAGAGACCTCTGTGGCTCTCAGCACTTAGGAGCTCTGTGCTAGAAGTGGAGACCAAGACCAAATATCGATCAATAATAAATCACAATAAACAAGTTACCACCAAACTGTCTTCCAAAGTGGCTGCACCATTCTGCATCCCCACCAGCGACAGACAAGCACTCATTTTGCAACATATCCTCGCCAGCACTTGGTGTTGCCGGTGTTCTGGATTTGGGCCATTCTAAGAGGTGCACAGTGCTATCTCTTTGTTGTTTGCTCTTTATTTTTGTGGGCAAATTACAAGGCAGAGTACGTCCTGTGGTTGGGCCATTTCCCAGATGGGCACACTGTGGTCCACAGAGTCTGTGTGACCTGCTTAGGGGCACAGCCAATTGGAAGGGCAATGACTTTTGTCTGGAGAATTCACCCAGAGCCCAGAAGCCCATGAGAACAGGTGATCAGGCATGAACAGAGGGGGACAAAGCACAACATGGGGGGGGACTAGCAGAGGCCCTACCCTCCCTCGATGCCCTTTCACACCGGTCCTGTCTTCCCGCCTCCTGTGTGATCCTGCTCATGCCCCAGTGTCAGCCTCTTCCTGGGTCTCCTGATTAGGCCCGAGGATCCCACAAGCAGGGGAGCCCCCGGCACTCTGCAGGGAAGGGCTGCGGGCCCCCAGTCCTCGCTAGCCATGCCCGTCCAGGCTGCGACAGAGAGGATACCCATTCCCAGCCCCTCCTTGGCTTGGGCCTTTGTGCCATTTATCACTCACAGCGTCCCCAGCCTTTTCCCTTAGCTTCTGCCCAGACCAAGGTATCACAGGTTGACACGTAGGCGGGGCTCAGAGTAGGGTCACCAGATAAAATGCAGGACACCCACTTGAATCTGAATTTTAGATAAGCAACAAATAATCTTTTAGTGTAAGCATGCCCTTGCAAAGACTGAGTCTTCGATTTTTATCTGCTAAATCTGCCACTCAAGCACGGAGACCACCTAACGCAGGTTCCTGCCTGGGGTCCTCAGCTCCTAAACAAAAGAACAGAGCTGACATGTCCCCTTCAGGGGTGCGGAGAGCCCACGGCAGTCCTGTGGGCACAGAAACCCCGCAGCTCCTTTGACGAAACGCCAGTGACCGGCAGGCTGGTTGTGGCCGACGGCGATGGGGGCTGGAAGTCCGAGGGGCCCCCGACTGGTAGGGGGATTACGACCTGTAGGCGGTGTGTGTGTGTGTGAGTGCGCACTTGCAGGGGAGGTGGCCAGTAAAACCGCCCAGAGTGTGAATCACGTGGAATGGGTAAATAAGCAGGGAGCTTTCTTATGAAAAGGTCAGAGACCCTGCATTTGGCAGTCAGGAGCCTGAAGTCCACACGGTAATTCTCCCTGAAAAGGTCTTTGTATCAGGGCCTCTTCATCCATTTTATTGGAATCCATAGTTGTTCTCCACCCACCCCTGCTGTCTGAGGACAGCATGTTTAATGCCCCAGGTCAGACCCACTGTTTCTGCACGTCCTGTGCCTTGGTGGAGACCAATCTCTCATTCCCTCCATCCCAACCGTCAGGGCCAGCCCAGAGCACAGCTGCCTCGGAGGATAATAAAGGTTATGGCAGCAAATTCTAGAACCAAAGGTCAAAGCACCTGATTTTAAGTTTTTTTAAAAACCTCAATTTAAAGATCCATTTGCTCCCAGCGCAGCAAAGCTGGGCGGGTCGCCTGCCCATTACCTGCCCTGGCTCAGGGCCAGCCTACCCCATTCATCATCTGGGTCAGCAGGGACCCGCGTGGGAAGGAGGCAGCTTCATCCCCGGGTCTTGAAGGTGGGAGCCGGTAGTCTGCTGACAGGAGGAGCAAGAAAAGAGCTGAGTGGACGCCCCAGTCCCCCGTGCCTGAAGGACAGTGCCCAGGAGTCATCTTGGGGACAGTCACCGCCCTGAGTGCTCAGGGACTGGGCCCCAACATGCCAGTGAAGAACACACCTTCTCAATCTGCACAGCTCTGCCTTTTGCATACACTTCCTTACTCAGGTACTGAGCTCTTACTGTATGCAAACCCAGATGGCGAGACAGTTTGATCTCCACTCTCCCCAGGGGGAAGATTCTTAGCAGCAGCTCCACTGCCCAGAGTGCAGAGGAGCTAGGCACCACTGGGGGACAGGGGCGGCCCCAGCGTCTGCTCCGGAGCCTTGCCCAGCCTCACAGCTCAGTCCGCCGGTGTCCTCATGCCCCCGGACAATCATGCACGTGTTCACACTACCGACCGTACAAAGGACCTGTGACAGGCAAATGATTTGTGGCCTTTTAGCCTAAAAAGACGATGCAGGGGAATAGGGAATTACTGTTTGATGGTATTAAAAACAAGATGGCAGGTCCAAAATCGAGCTGTGTATGCTAAGCCCTGCATCACCAAACCAAGACTTAAGTTGGCTTTAGTTTCAGCTCTCCCAGAAATAGAATCTTAAACCTTTCAGACCAGAATCATGTGATCAGCACCTAAGAAGGTCCTCCATCCATCCCCTGAAGGAAAGGGACCATCCAAGAGCCGACCCCCTTTACTGCCCGCTCCCTCCCACCCATGGAAGTTGCTCATTTTGTCCAGCTCCTCAGTTCCTCTCTATCTGCTAGACTGGATGCTGCCTGAATTGAATCAATTTTTGCTCAGATAAACTCAAAATGTTTAATATGCCTCAGTTTCTCTTTCCTCAGAGGGTCTGGAGTTTCTGTTTGGAAAGATGAAAAGTTTTGGAGATGAACACAACATTGGGAGTATATTTAATGCCACTGAACTGGACACTTAAAAATGGTTAAGATGGTAAAATTTTGTGTTACATATACTTTGCCAAGATAAAATAAATAAATAGAAAGATGACTCACTCTAATCTTGGATCCAAGGACTAGTGAAGTGAGACCAACTCCAGACTCAAGTGTCCCTAAAATGCCAGTAGGACACCAACTGGGGAGCTGGAAAATTCTGGGTACCCAGGATGGCTTAGGAAGAAAAACTGCATCTGCTTTTGAACCATGTAACAAACCATAATACGATATAAGATTTACTCTTAAAACTAAAGAAGGCTTAAGGAGAAAGTATGCATTCCTAAAAAATACACTGGATTCAGTTTTACTAACAATAAAAATGCTAATTAAGCACATATCTACACACTAAATCTTAAACTCAGAGTGTGGATTCCATAATGCTAACAAAACCCAACAATCCACTATGTTGTGTTTTGCTAAATTTAATGGCAATCGAAAAGTCAGCGTTCGTGTGTGACATCATCGGTTCACACGTTTTCCCTGTTCACTAATCAGTTCTCTGTCGCTCCTGCAGAATCGAACGGGCCCCCTCCGGCACCACACGTTAGACCCACGTGTGGGTGGGACTGCAGTGGGAACCAGAACAGGGGAGAGTTTCATGGGGAACACAACAGGCCAACTGGAAAATAAGACAAAAGACTCCCGTGATGAGCTGTGATTTGAGTTAAGAGAAGTTTAACAAAAACGAGTATCGTGTGATAGAAATGAAAAGATTGGGAGCGCCTGGGTGGCTCAGCCGGTTAAGCGTCTGCCTTCGGCTCAGGTCATGATCCCAGGGTCCTGGGATCGAGCCCCGCATCGGGCTCCCTGCTCCGCGGGGAGCCTGCTTCTCCCTCTCCCACTCCCCCTGCTCGTGTTCCCCCTCTCGCTGTGTCTCTCTCTGTCAAATAAATAAATAAAATCTTTGAAAAAAAAAAAAAAAGAAATGAAAAGATTGTAGGTTTTTTTAAATAACATCCTACAACCTTGGCCTGAGACTGGCCTTGGCCAGTGGGGACTGGGGGGTAGGACCCAGCCAGCCTGGTGCTGCTCCCCCTCCTCCCTGGCCCCGATCCGCCCCAAAGGAGCCCTATTGCCACAGCCTGCAGGTGTCAAGGAGAAAAGAATGCTGGGCGTCACTTTGAGGTGGTTTGCTCCACATTGTTATAATAATAGCCGACAGATATGGACGCTATGGGCTGAATTATGTCCCCCCAAGATTTGTGAGTTGAAATTCCAACCCCCAGTACCTCCGAATGTGACTGCATTTAAAGACAGGGCCTTCAGAGAGGTGATTAAGGTAAAATGAGGCCGTTAGGGTGGGCCCTGATGCAACAGGACCCGTGTCCCTACAACAGGGAATTTGGACACTGGGGAGTGCGCACACACCCCATGAGGACACAGCGGGAAGGTGCTGTCAACAAGCCAAGGAGGGAGGCCTCTGGAGAAACCCCCGCCCACACGTGGATGTTGGGCTTGGGGCCTCTGGAGCGTGAGAGGACGAACACCACCGGTTAAGGCCCTGCATAGGGCGCTTTGCGCCGAGGCTCCTGTTACCTTCTGCCCTTTGTCACCTCCCTGGCCCCAAGCGTCTCCGAGGCAGGCTCACAGCCCCTGTGTCCACACGTGGTCTGTGAGGAAGGCACAGAGCGGCAGGCAAGGGAGTCACACGCCCTGGGAAGCCTGGGGGACAGGGGCCGTCCTGTGCGCCACGGCGTGGACACTGGCCCCACGAACTGCAGCAGCCCCCACATGTCACCAGACGCCCAACACCGGGGTCTTGAGTCTCAGTGTCAGAGAAATGAACACTGGCTCGAGAGAAGGAAAGCCGACATCGTGTATCAGAGAGAGAGTCTGGATACAGAGGAGCCGACAGGAAAGAGGACCATGGCGTCCAGGGAATGCAGCCTGCAGGGCTTGTAAAGTCACTTTTCCAAAGGGGGAGGGGCTGAGAGTGGGGGAGCATCTGTGGGTCCCACGGTCACTTTCTCGGGGCATCACTTTTCAGTGGGCACAAGACCATCGCAGGATGCCTTTCTCCATGGTGGAGTTCTACCAGGGCTACTGGAAAACAGAACTAGCATGCAAGCAGGCTTTCCATCGTTACGCCCCTCAAACAGCAGGGTCCCGAGACCTCCGGCTGGTCCTCAGGCAAAGGGAACCTGTCCACCTGCACATGGCACAGGTGGAGCTCCTTACTTAGTCAGCTGCTGGAAGGTTCTGGAAGATCAGGCCCGCAGAGTCCAGCGTGCTAGGGAGCACAGGCCCAGGCCTCTGTTGCCACTCAGGAAACTTCACAGGATGGACAGGCAAGTGCCAGGTGTTTTGTGGAAGCCGCCACATGGCAGGTGCCTCACGTCCCACCCGGCCACAAGACTGACCTCCAGCAAAGGCTTCTGGGAGGGGCACTTTGCCCCCTTGGGAGCTCGTCCTGGCAGCCAAGGGAGAAGCGGGAGGGCGTGGCCAAGCTGCTATCCACTCCCAGAAGCCAGTGGCCTTTCGTGCAGAAAGGACAGGAGCATCAGGGACGCCAGGAGGGCGGCAGGTCGGTGCTGGCCAGCCTCACAGATGGCGCTGGGCAGGTCCCTCCCGGGCTGCAGACCAGGGGTCATTCCCGACGAGACTGTGGCGCTGTTGGCCAGCAGCCGGGGTTATTTTAAGCGCGATCATTTTCTCATAAGCTCTGCTGATGGCCTTCCTATTATTGCTTTTCAGAGAAAAGATTCAGAATGGCAGCAAACGCTATGGAAGAGGATATTAGGCTTAGATTGACCATAACAAAATTATTATAAGAGCTGAGCTCTCTATAGTTTATACTGTATCATTAAGTGCGCATTTTCCCCACGTGCTGCTCAGCAGACCAGAAAGCAAGTGTTTGTTGCAGATTTCAATCTCCGTGAGCAATAAACTCAGTGTTCTGCATAAAGAGATTGCACAAAACCTGTTCATTGCTATTCCCACGTCTCTGGGATGGCAGAGGGCATCGGCGGAGGGTTCCTCCTTCTCAGGGAGGATTGAGCAAGGAGAAGTAAGTCCTGCCAGTTTAAGTCAGCACAGGGGGATGCATCAAGAGCAAGGCAGTGAAGTGGAATTTTAGGACCCAGAGGCTGGGCTGCCGCCCTCCACGTTCTCAATTGCAAGTCAGGACTCCCAGTGTTACCTGTAATGTGCCTCAGAGATCTTTTGCATTTCGAATGTAGTATTTTAACCAGAAGGCTCCCGAAGCATCAGAGACCGCTTCGTCCGAAGAGGGAGAGTCCGCCCGTGTGATGTCTCAAACCCCGATTCAGAGCCAGGAGGGGCCTTGAGCTTTCCTCCCGCCAGCCTGTGTAGCCCCTTCTGCCAGTGGCCCCCCAGTAGCCCCCAGTGGCCTCCGCAGGACAGACCGTGGCCGGGTCCCAGCTCCCAAGGCCCCTGGTGCCGAGCATCTCTTGCACCTCTCAGCATCCAGGCAAAGGTCTGAGCTTCCTGTGGCAACCAGATACCACAAGCCTGGTGGCTCACAGCAAATGTATTCTTCTATAGTCCTGGAGCCAGAAGCCCTCCACGCAAGCCGCTAGCAGCGCTACGTTCTTCTGGAGTCTTCAGGGAGACACCCGTGTCTTGGCTTTTCCAGCTTCTAGAGGCCTCCTGCACTCTTGGCTGCTGGGCCCATCCTGACCCCGCTCCAATCTCTGCCTGTCATCAGACTCTGGTCCTCCTGCCCCCCTCCTATAAGGACCCTTGCGATTACACCAGATCCACGCAGATAAGCCAGGGTCATCCCCCATCCCAGGTCCTTAATTTAATCACATCTGCAAAGTTCCCTTTGCTGGGCAAGGTCACACATTAACAGCCTGGGGGATGGAGACATGGACATCTTCAAGGGCCATAATCGTGTCTAACACAAAACTCTGGTTTTCTCTGTAATTCTACCATATGGGATGGTTTATGAATGCTCTTGCTATTTGTCAAGTCACAACCTTTCATTTTAAATGTATTGGCTGTGAGCAGAGAAGAGAGAACAGGGAAAGGGCAGACTAACTATGGGAAGTGTCCTCCACCAAGGCCACCCCAGGCTTGCGTCATCTGGGAGCAGAGCGTCTGAGGCAGGACAGGCAGCGAGGCTGGGCCCTGATATCCTCGCCCAGAGATCCCACTAATATTTATGAGGATGTGCCCCCGAGAGCCACCTCAGCTCTCTGAAAACTTAATTTCCTTTTATAGTCCTGGACCGTCTGCCCATCTAGGGCTTGAGACCATCAGACCCATTTTCCTGACAACCACCTTTCACCACTCACTGCTCAAGGTTTCTCTGAAATTAAAACAGCACTCCTTGACCCAATGCCTCTTCTAGGATCTCCCAGCTCTTTCTGCTGGCTGTTCATAGGGGGGAGGGTCCCAGGATAAGCCCGCTCACAGGAGAGTCCCCCTCTTTGGGGGGTGGGAATCTCAAAGGAGAGTGAAAGAAGGTCCGTTTGCACAGAGATATAGTAAGCCTCTTGGAAGAACCAAAGAGAGATCTTGGAGATTTGTGTTCTGATGCTGGGACATCGTGGTAGATCCTCAGGCAGACCCTGGGAAAGGATCCAGAGCCCTCTTGCAACCTTGGTGGGGAGTAACACGGGGCGGGAGGGGGACGTATATTATAAGGACTCAGCTGGTTGCTAGAGATAGGAAATGTAACGCGAGATCGCTTGAGCAAAAGAAAACATAAAGGCTCACGCTCTGAAGAACTCAGGGGTCAACAGCTTCAGGCAGAGTTGGATCCTGACGTTCAGACGGTGTCATGAGGAATTCTTGAATTCCCTATCTCAGCTCTGCTTTCAGTGGTGTGTCCAGGGCCAACCTGTCCTTCACCACCCTGAGTGACAGCTCCTTAAATTCCGTAGCCCTGGCTCAGTCGATTCAGCATCTGACTCTGATTTCAGCTCACGGGTCACGGGATGGAACCCTGCGGCAGGCTCCCTGATCAGTGGAGAGTCTGCTTGAAGATGCTTTCCCTCTGCCCCTCCCCTCAGTTTCTCCCCTCTCTAATAAATAAATAAAATCTTTTTTAAAAAAATTCTGTCCCCCATCTGCCCCACTGGCCTCTCCCTCCCCCAGTGTTGCCTCCATGCTTAGGCAGGCTTTCCCCTCATGGTGACAGAAGTCTCCTTCCCTAGTAGTCCACGCAGAAATGTCAGGATGTCCTCTCACTGGGCCCTGCTAAGTGGACGGGGGGCTGGGAAAGCCTCCTCCCCCGAAAGAAAAACCACGGACTGAATGCAGGGCAGCAGAAGTGACAAGCGTCCACCCCCGCCGGGAACTCGGCGCAAGGTAGAAAAGAGCCAAGGACTGAGCCCACTCTGACATTCGAGCATCTGCGGGGGACAGCCAGACCTTTCACAGTGGACGCCCGCCTCTTTCTGACCCAAACTGCAGAGAACGATTTGTACCCAGTTCCTTTGGAGTAAAGGCTGTAAAAATATGAAAAGAACCAGACAAACTGCGGGACACCTGGCAAAGACTTGAAGCCCTGGCAGCAGAAACATCCTCCCCATTTGTGAACATCAAAAAAACTGGGGCTACAGCCAAAAAGACCAACCAGGGGGACACAGCTCATCAGAGCCCAGACTGGCCCTGCTGGACAGGGGAGTGAGACTGTCAAGAGGAGAGATCACTGCCAAGGGCAGAGGGCTGCCAGGACCGGGCTGGGCTGCTGGTTTCTGAGAAGGGAGGGGTGTTGGTGTCCTGGAGCTGCTGAAACCAATGACCACAAACGGGGTGACTTCAAACAATGGGATGCATTCTCTCATGGTCCTGGAGGCCAGAAGTCAGGACGCAAGGTGTCAGCAGGGCTGTGCTCACTCCAGGGACTCTGGGGAGAATCTTTCTTTGCCTCGTCCTGCTCCTGATGGCCCCAGGCATCCCTTGGCTTGCAACCACATCATCCCTTCACGTGGCCTTTCCTGGTGTCTCTGTGTTTCCTCTCCACTCCTGCCCCTCTGAGGACATCTGTCATTGGACTTTGGCCACCCTAATGCAGGATGATCTCATCTCGAGATCCTTACCTTAATTTCATCTACAAAGGAAAGTCCCTATTTCCAAATAAGGTCACATTCACAAATACCAGGTGTTAGGACCTGGCCATATCTCTTGGGGGATGCTCGTCACCCCACTATTATGATAAGCCTCTTCATCACCTTCAGAATCCTGTCTCTCCACATGCTTGGGAAGAAGCTTCTGCGGCAAGCCCAGTACCCAAGGCTTGCCTGGAAAAGAAAAGCCCATCCCCCAACAGGTTCTTCCTAGTCCAGGTTCTGATAGGGAAATGTGGTCAAAAAACAGGGAAGGCCCCTGGGAAACCAGCTCAGGGTGCTGCCCCGCCTGGAGGCCAGCCTCGGCTGAAAAGTCTCTGAAATGTGCAACTCGATGAAAATTGTAAAGTGCTTCTAACTGTACCTAAGCACTCAGCTCAGTCTCCCTCCGACTTCCCCAGAAAGACCCAAGTCTTTATCACACCGGCATATAAGTCAAGAGAATTCCATGGGTCTCAGAGGTTCTCAGATCCAGTGTGATCACAAACCCCCGGTAGGCTGTCCGCACTGATACCTCGGAGCCCCCCACCCCGTCTGCCCCATGGCGCTGGTGGTGATGACCCAGAGAGAGCGGACCCGTCCTGTAAGTCCTGTGTCATCAGAGAGACTGTTCTTGGTGAGATCAAAATGAAATTCAGAAATAGATTCTAAAAGCATTTCCTAGTACAGCATAGATGATCTGTAAACATGCTTCATCTGAGCAAGGAGTCCCTTTTCCCTCCATGAAGAAAAGGAATGCCAGCAAGTGCGGGGTTCTCTCGTGAAGCTCAGACGTCTCTCCCGATGATCCCCAGCAGGGAGAGCAGGCAGCAGGGCCCCGCGGGGGGCACGGGCCCCAGACACAGGAGAGGTGTGCTGGTAAGTGTCCATGCTGGTCATGTCGCGATGATGCTGAACAGGGGCTTACAGGTGGGCTTTAAACCAACCCAGAAAAATCAAGTAATGTGACGTCAGTGCTTCCCGATGTTATGGAGCAGACGCAGAGCTGCCCTAAGTGCGAGTTTTCTGGCTGGGAAATGCTCTCCATCTTTGCTTCACCAGGTCAGCCTCTACCCTGGAACGTTCCTTTCAGCCTAAGAAAGCCTGAGCGCATTTCTTGGGTGAGCATCCTCACACGTGACGTGCCTTCCTAGATCAGTACCTCCCCAATATTAAGGTGCATAGCAATCAGCCGGGGTGGGGGTCTGTTTAAAATGCAGATCCGCAGCTCTGGGGTGGGACCAGCAGGTTCCCAGGTGATCCTGATGCTTCTGGGCACGGATCACATTTTGAGTAGACAGTGTCCTCCTCACTGCCTCCCTTCCCCCCTAAACCCACACTTCAAGGCTCAGGTGCATTCCTGCAAGAACAGCTCACCTAGGACTTTTTGAACCATCAGCTTTCCGCCAGCCAGGGGAGCCCTCCTGAAACCATGGCTGTTCTCTGCCGGGCGGACACCGACATTCTCTCTGCGGCAAATCTGTCCTCCGTCTCCAGCAGTTTGAGAAGCTGAGCAGAACTGAGACTCCCTGTCCACAGAGAGTGTGATAAAGCAGCCAAAGAAAAGATGAGAAGACAAGGCAGCCATGGTTGAGCCCCCGAGATTCTGACCATGGCTACAGAGGAGATGACCCTGTGCACTGGGACAGCATGAGGTCGATGACATCATCAAGCTGCCGGCTTCTCCCCTGGTCAACCATGAAGCTGCTGGTTTATGTCTGCCTCTGAGAACCGGCCTAACTACTGCAGAGTCTCCAGGGTCGAGTCAAACACCACCTGACATGAGACCTCCTAACAGTTTCCTCCACGGCTCACTGCCACCCTGGTTCTCTAACTGGCCAGGAGTTAATTTCATGATAAACCAACAATCCTTACTTGGGGCAAGATGATTAGATGAGCAGAGGTAGAGATGGTAAAAATGTAAACCCAACCCAGTGAGAATTTAATTATTCCCAAGGATATACCGCCTTAGATCAGTCAACAAAGTTAGGGATTTGTTTCTTGGGTTGGAAAAAGCCTTCCCTCTGGGTGTTCTGCCCAGCAACCCTCTGGTCTCGGTTGCAGCTCCAAGCGTAACTATGGGTTTCTCCTACTGTCAGAACAAAGAGAAGTTGGCGGCGGCGGGGGGGAGGGTTCCTGCAGACCAGGTCCATTCCTACTGGACAGGGAGCAAATGGATAAAACCACAACTTAAGACATGTCAACTTACCATAAGCTTTGGAAGTGTTTATGTCCTTCAACCCAGAAATTTTTTGGAAATAATTCAAATAAAGAAAACACTCTAGATTTTGGATTGAACATGGTAGCTTGAATAACCTCATGTACAGTTGCTGCCTACAAAAGCCCCTATTGGAATAAAAGCAAAAGGATAAAATAACGTAAGTTCAGGAGGACAGAATCAAAGTATATACATCAACAGCAACAACGTCTGGAAAATAAAAAGCAGGTGGACCATTTCACTTCTGGTGATGGACAAATAGCTCCTGTTGGGTCAACCCTCCTACAGATAACAACTAAAATCTTCAGTCTGTTTTTTTTAAGGCTGAGGTCACTGGAGAATGACCAATAGAAGGCAGATGCTGGAGGGGAGTAGACATTCGGAAGAAGGGACAAGCGTGGGGCAATTTTCCCACTGTCATGACTTTGAGTCTAAGAACAGACCCACATCTGAGACATCCAGAGCAGCTAAACTTCGAGAGCAAACCGTCAGTCTCTCTTGCTTCTAGCACCAGAGGAGAGAGCTCAGGGAAACTACACCGCTGGGGAGGAAACGGGGGCCACTGGAGAGGGGAGAGCCAGAACAAGAGATGGGACTGCATATGAACTCAACCCAAGTATCTGGCTGGCCACTCAACAACACTTATGCAGGGCAGGCTCCTCGCAGCCCGAAGGCTAAAAGAACTTAATTAGACATGAGCTATTCACTGCAAGAGAAGGGACCTCAAGTTTGAATTCAAAGCCACATATATATACTGCCTGCTTAAAAAAGAAAATCAGTGGTCTCTGGAGGCACAGAACAGACCCCAGAGTCTCTACAACATATCATTCGTAAGGTATTGAATACATGAAGAAATCACAGTTGACCCAGGGACAATGCAGGGGCTAGGGGCACCGGCCTCCAGTACAGTCAAAATTCCATGTATGGCCTGACTCCCCAAAAATATAACTACAAAAAACCTACTGTTGACCCGAAGCCCTACCGGTAACATAAACAGTCGATTAATGCATATTTTGTATAAGTATCACATACTGTATTCTTACAGTAAAGTAAGCTAGAGAAAAGAAAATGTTATTAAGGAAATCATAAAGAAGAGAAAACCCATTTACAGCACTGTACTGTATTTATCTACAAAAATCCCCACATAGGTGGATCATGCAATTCAAACCCGTGTTGTTTGAGGGTCACCCATGCATGATATTTGAACAACAACAAAACTAAACAATCACATACACGCATACACCCAACAGAACTTCAAACTCTATAAAGCAAAAATTGAATTAAAGGATAGACAAGAGCACCTGGGTGGCTCAGTCAGTTAAGCGTCTGCCTTCGGCTCAGGTCATGATTTCGGGGTCCTGGGATCAAGCCCCACATGAGACTCTCTGCTCCGCAGGGAGTCTGCTTGTCCCTCTGCCCCTCCCCCTGCTCATGCTCTCTCTCTTTTTCTCAAATAAATATTTTTTAAAAATAAATAAACATAAAAGGATAGACTATTCTACAAGCATCCCTCATAAATTAACAAAATAAACAGATTAAAAATGAGTAAAGCTATAGATTTGCTCTTTACTCCATCCAAAAGCTGCATAATAGACATTCCTGGCAAGTCCACAGAGCATGTTCACCAAGATATGCTGTATACAGGCCAATAAAATAAGACTTATTAAATATAAAAGGAATAAAACCATGCAAAGTATATTCTCTGACCAAAGTGGAATTAAATTAGGAATTAACAATACAATATATCAAAACACTGTTAATGTGTGAAAATTAAACAACCTACTTGTAAATAATCCATGTCTCATAAAAGAAAACGCAAGGGAAATTTAGAAAATATTCTAATTGAATGATAATAAAAATACTTCTAATATCACTTTGGGATTTGCTTCAGATGAAATTTACAACTTTAAATATTTATATTAGAAAAAAGGCAGTTCAAAAATAATGAACTAGTGTATGACTCAAAAACCCAGTAAAAAAAGAGCAAAGTAAACCTAAATTAAACAAAGGAAGGAAATGATGAAGATAAGACATAAATCAATGAAATGGGGGGGAAAAAAGAGCAACAAAATTTATAAATTCCTAGCTGTATTGGTAAAGAAAAGAAAAAAAGAAAAGGAAGATAATTATCACTATCAGAAATGAAGGAGGGATTATCGCCAAAGGACCTACAGATTTTAAAAGGAAAATAAGGGAGTATTTAAATATAACTATGCACCAACAAATATAGCAACTTATATGGACAGATTTCATGAAAAATACACAGCTTACCAAATTTGTCACAAAATGAAACAGAAACTCTGAACAGCCCTGTATCTGTTAAAGAAAAAAATAACATCCTTCTTCTACAAACTTTCAGAAAATAAGGGAGGGGGTGCCTGGGGGGCTCAGTGGGTTACACGTCTGCCTTTGGCTCAGGTCATGATACCAGGGTCCTGGGATCGAGCCCCGCATGGGGCTCCCTGCTCCATGGGGAGCCTGCTTCTCCCTCTCCCACTCCCCCTGCTTGTGTTCCCTCTCTCGCTGTCTCTCTCTCTGTCAAATAAATAAATAAAATCTTAAAAAAAAAAAAAAGAAAGAAAAGAAAAGAAGGGAGGAGGGAACCTTTGCCTATCCATTGAATCCAACATAATTCTAACACAATAACCTGAAAATCACAGGAAAATATGCCTCGTGGACATAGACGCAAATGCCCTTAATCAACTTGAGCAAATATAATCCGGTCACATAGAAAGAGGATAATATCATGGGAGCATGTGAGAATTATCCCAGGAATACAAGGCGAGCTTAACATTCAAAAAGCACTAAATATAAGTTGTGCTATTAACAGAATAAAAGAAAATTATATGATTGTTTCAACAGTCACCAAAAAAAGCACTTGGCAATTTGACAAAATTCAACAGCCATTCATGATTTTTAAAATCTTGGCAAACCAGGACTAGAAAGGAACATCTTCAATCTGCCAAAGGGACCCACGCACAAACCTAAGCTAAAGTTACACTGAAAGTTGAAAAAGATTGCACATTCCCTTTTACTATTAAGACTGATGTGGGGCGCCTGGGTGGCTCAGTCGTTAGGCGTCTGCCTTCGGCTCAGGTCATGATCCCAGAGTCCTGGGATCGAGCCCCGCATCAGGCTCCCTGCTCAGCGGGAAGCCTGCTTCTCCCTCCCCCACTCCCCCTGCTTGTGTTCCCTCTCTCGCTGTGTCTCTCTCTGTCAAATAAATAAATAAAATTAAATTAAATTAAAAAAAAGACTGATGTGATGATGTCTACTCTTCTTACTTATATTCCATATTACACTGGAAGTCCTCACCATTATAATACGGCAAGAAAAAGCAACAAACAGAACAGAGATTAGAAAAGCAGTAATATTATCCATGTGCAGATAACACCACTGTTTACATAGAAAATCCTAAGGAACTTATGAAACAACTATTAGAACTAATAAGGTCACAGAACACAGTTTAAAATACAACAATAGATTGTAATTTTACATCCTAGCAACAATTGGAAAATGAAAGTTTTAGAATTCCTCTTGCAGTAGAATCAAAAAATAAAATACTTAGTAAAAATTCAATAAACACATGTAATACCTGTTCACTAGAAGCCATAAAATATCACTAAGAGACATTAAATTAGACCTAAATAAATGAAGAGACATCCCACGCTACTGGCTTTGAAGACTCAATATTGTTAGGATGTCAATTCCCCCAAAATCTCTCTATAAATTTAACACAATCCCAATCAAAAGCACAGCTGGCTTTTTTGTAGAAATTCACAAGCTGGTTCTAAAATTTGTATGGAAATGCAAACTACCTAAAACTGCCAAAACAATTTTAGAAAAGAAGAATAATGCGGAGGAATAGAGTCCCTGACTTCAAGACTCACTACAAAGCTACAGTCATCAAGGCAGCGTGACATCGGCATAAAGTCCCAACAAATATTATCAGTGCAACAGAGCAGGTGGCAGAACGGATTCGACAAAGGCGCAGAAGCAACGAAACATAAGAAGGAGTCTTTACAAGAACCTGTGTTGGAACAACTCGATGTCCATAGGAAAACAGAGCCCTTGGCCCTTCTCACGAGATGCATTCATGTTAGGTGCCGGATTCACTCAGGGGAAGGACGGTCACTAGAACTAAATATTACGTCCAGAAACTGCAACTGTCTTCTTTCACTTATCATGATTATTTGGAGACTCATCCCTGTGTGTGTCATTCATTTCTTTTTTATTGCTGAGTGGTAGTCCACTATATGGATATACCATGATTTGACAGACATTTGAGTTTCTAGTTTTTGGCTATTAGAAATAAAGCTGCTGAAAAAAAAAAAAAGAAAGAAAGAAAAGAAAGAAACTGAATCCCCGCAACCACACGATGGGATTGTGGCTCTGTGCCGTCAGCAGCAGGAGCACGAGAAGGTGCTCTGCACGGGACTTGCTGAGCAGTGGGGCTGTTTGTTTGCCATGCCCGTGTGCGGACCTGCCGACAGTGGGACGCACCTCTGGTCCCTCCCCTATGGAGGGGGTCCTCTCCAAGGCCCAGTGAGCCCTTCCACTGGCCCCTGTCCCAGAGATCTCCACGTGGGACATCCGGGGAGGAAAAGGGCCACAGCGGCCCAGCTGGGAGTGAGGACTGTGCAGAGGGAAGCATCTCCTAAACCCAAAACCGTGGCCACGGGGCCACCGGTCACTACACCGTGACAGCATCACGTTCATCACCGACAGGAAAACAACACTCTCATTCTGCAGGTCCATTTACACGAGCCAACAAATCCCCAAATCCCCTTTTCTGCACAGGGTTTGTTTTTTTTTTGGTTTTTTTTTTTTTTTGGCAATTACAGCTGTAAGCCACTATGCTGTAAATGACTCTATTCAGAAATCTCAGAAATGAAAATGTACTTTGGGGAAAAAGAAGAGGTACCTAGAAAGATGGGATTTAAAATACCCAAATGCAGGTGATATGGTGGGGGCGATGAGCAGACTGTCCCCCATTCCCATTCCCACCCCACATACTTGCAAGGGACTCCAATCCCAGGCCTGGAACTCCTCCTCAGAGCCCACTTTTTTGGTTGTGGTGCTCGGTGTAGGGCTCAGTCAGCCCAGGTCACGGGACAGGTTGATCATGGCCAAGGAGACTCAGTTCCTTGGTCTCCAGGGAAAGGAGAACAAGAAGGTGAAGTAGCCCTTTCTGCCCCAAGGAGGGAAGGCCGCGCCAGAAGCAGAGCTGAGAGTGTGAGCAGGAACTCTGATCCTGGAACTGTCACAGCAGCTTGGCCCCCAGGACTGTCCGGACATGGGAGCCCGTACATCTCTTTACTGCTGGGGCTGGCTGGAATCGGGTCATCCACCACCCGAGGCAGACAATGTTCAAACTGCGGCAGGGAAGCCTGCCCACGGCTACGCAGTGACCGCCCAACCGCGGCCCCCTCCTGATTCTGAGCTCCCACACTTGCCCTCTGCAGTGGTGGTTTCCCCACAGAAACTTCAAGTCCAAAACCAGACTTGGGTTTCCAGCATCTCCAGGCCCTGCCATCCTCCGTGATGCTCAGCAGATCCATGCATCCGCCCTCTTCCCACGTTCCAGAATTAGCTGGTGTCACGCCCTGTTTTCACCATGGTCACTGGGAAAGAGCCCAATTTTGTCTGAGTCCGTGGGTTGTAGAGACAGCTTGGGTCCTAGAGCTTTCTGATGTCCTGCTGAGCGCGTGCTATTGGAGGCCCAGAGGCCTCCATGTCTCTGCCCTGTGGAGGATGTCTCCGCAGAGGCCGGTTTTCTGTTCCAGTCCGACAGCCCAGGCCAGGCGCCCAGGAGCCACCACGCTCTGCAGCACAGCGGCTGAGCTCGGAGCCTCGGCTGTCCCATGCCGAGAAAACCGGGCACCCGGCCAAGGGCCCAGAAGCCTTTCCACGCTGCAGACCCCTCAGGCTGAAAGCCAGGGGTGCAATGCACAGGACCCAAAACATTTCCTTCGAGCATTCTAAGAGCCTCATATGGACAAGGCCACCCTGCTCTGCCAAACACCCTGCTCGCCAAAGCGCCTGGGTCTCCCTTCAGGGGCAGGCTGAAGGGCCAGAGGGAATGACCTCACTGCCCCTCCTTCCCGTCGCTAATCAGTGGTCACTGAGGGGATGTCCTGGGGAGGTGGCCCTGCCAGAGCCTTGCTTCGGGCAGCTGTCTGTCCCCCGCGGACAGACGGTGGGGTCGCCGGTGGCCTTGGCCCGTCCCTAGCACGGTGACAAGGCCCAGCCTTCGAAGAGCCTGCCAATCTCCCTGTCTTTCATTCCCTTCAAATCCAGCCAGCCCTCCCTGGATGCCACAGGAAATCTGGGAACAGCTGGAAAGGCGGCCAGCCTTTGTCTCAGACCTGGGCCTCCGAGCCCACCCCGGTGTCCCAGGCAACAGAGCACGGAGGGGTGCCCAGCCTAGCTGGCAGAGCAGAGCACACAGCCCCTGGCCGCTCCCTGGCCCTGGGTCCCCCACGTACAGCTAAATGAGCTAGGCAGTGTGTCCTGTCCCACGGGATATTTATTTGCTTTTAAGAGGTTTTAATCCAGGCTGCTTGTGTTCCCAGCAATTCATGTGTTAATTTACCAAGCTCTCCCCTGTCGAACTGCATTCCTCTTTAATGAGGTTAAACTCAGAGATTCTCTGAATTTAAATTAGATCCTCTTTCAGGGCAATCAATTCATCCCCGCGTCCAGAGCCCCCCATCCCAGCCACCCTCCCCTCTCCCCAGGATGTCTCTGCGGCAGGGAAGGCAACTAGCCCACTCTCCACTGGGCAGCTCGGGGGATGTTTTTAAACCCCGCATTCAATCACATCTCCCCACTGTCTAAGTCCTCACTTAGTCCCTTACCTGGCTGGTTGTTTTCCACAAGGCTCTTCGCTTCCAGAAAGGATTTCCCCTGCCACCGGTTCCCCTCCCAGCTCCGAGGCCTTCCTCCCTGCTGTCACCTTTACCAGAATCCCCCCCTTTCCTCTGGGAATCCGGCTCATCCTCCAGAGATCAGCCCCGGCAGGACGTCTTCCAGGGGCCTCCAGGCCTGGACACCAGGCCAGGCCCCCCGAGGAGGCAGCTGGACCACCCTCTCTGGCTCTCACCACACTTGGGATGGAGAGATTAATTCTGCGCCTGTGGGATTCTAGCTCCTCCCTCCAGGAGGCATCCTGTCTGGGACCTGACTGCCCAACCTGCTCTCCACTGCCACGGCCCGCCCAGTGGATATTTGTTCAGTGAAGGAGTGAAAGAATCTGAAGTGGAACAGCAAAATCAAGCCCTTGACTGAACAAATGATTTCATAAAATCACCCGAAATCCCAAGCTCTTCCAACAGATGTGTTAACGCACCAGCACCAATCGCAGCATGTATAGAACAGAAATTAGGATCCTCGTCTGCACAGTGTTTTATTCACTTAAGGGCACGTCCTAAATAATGGCTAACCCTCATGAGTTCTTGCCTGTTCTGAGTGCTCTGCCCTCATGAACTCATTTAACCCCACGCCACCCTATAAGCCACGCTGTGTGACCCTCCCACTTCATGGAGGAGGAAGGGGAGCCCGGAGTACCTGGTAATTCACCCAAGGCCATGGGCAGCAAGTGATGGCGCTCAGGTGTGAGAGCAGGTGCTCAGGCCCCACAGCCAGGACTCTTGGCCACCGCCCTCCCCTGCCCCTCGGGGCCAGAGAGGGTCCTTCAAGAACCAGCTCCATCCTCCAAAGGGCTGTGGACCTGTTCTCGGTATGTGTGTGTGCTAACTTACAACACCCCTGTCCTGCTGAGGGACATCCAGATTACAGCAAATGAATAACTTTGTGCATACGTCTATATGCTTTTTTAAATATAAATATTCCCTAGGATGAATTCCTAGAAGCAGGATTATTGCCTTAAAAACCCCCCTTAAGCGCAATGAAAAATGAGAGCTTCCCAGAGCTACATGCAGGTTTTTCTACAGGGAAGTCCCTGAGAGGAGAGTCACTGGTCCAGCCTGACTCAGGGAGGCAGAGCCACCCACGGCATGTGCCACGCATCCATCTAGCGGTCTGGCAAGACCAGGGAGATCAGACACAGCCTTACAACCTACATCTCTGTCCAGAGCTCTCCACCTCAGAGGATGCGTCACAATGGAAGGTGTCGGGCATGGTGACCGGAAATGGGGTGCATCCCAATGCTTAGACACTGGCTGGACGTGTGCAAGGACTGGCCCAACTGTGTCAGGGGTTTGCCTTTCAAGCAGCAGTGAGTTACTGTAGAAGAAAGCAGTCTCTATCTGGATCACGAAATTAGTGCCGATGAGCAAACACACCCCAAAAGGAGAAGGTTGATCCCCAGCCCCTCTTCAAGCATGGGCAAACATATTACATGGTTATCCCATCCTTATAATTTAAAGTAAATATTAGCCTAATATCTGCGAAAAGAACTTTAGCTCCATATCCAAACCCATGTCTCCAGTTCTCATCCAGATGCTTTCTGGCTGTTTTTCTTTCTCTGTTCCAAGCTTCACAAGGTGAGCTGGCATCTCTCGGGGAGAGTAGAGTGTGCTCAGTATCTGCCATGTATTCATGTGGCTGTTACTTTCAAGTTTGGAGGTCTACTTTAAAAAGGAAATGGGGCCCTTAAAGGACCAGAGATTAAACATCGCTTGATGAAATGGAGGCAAGAGCTTGAGCAGAGGGCACAGTGGCCCTGGAAACCCAGATTATGGGGAGTCCCTGGAAAAGCAGGAAGAGCAGCTACAGATGAAGGAAGCTCCTGGGTGGCCTACACCATTCACGGGGTATACGTTCCCATCACAAAACACAAAGGAGGTCTACGAGGTTGAATGGTGACCCCAAGAAGATGTGCCCATGTCCTAACCCCAGAACCCGTGATTGTGACCTTATTTAGAAGAAGGATCTTTGCTGATGTAAAGGATTAAAGATCTCAAGATGAGATCATTCTGGATTTAGGGTGGGCCTTAGGTCTATGACGAGTGTCCTTATAAGAGACAGAGGAAGAGAGGGCACAGACACAGGGAGGAAGACCACGTGAAGACAGAGACAGAGGCTGAGGTGATGCGTCTACAAACCAAGAAATGCCGAGGATTGCCTGGAACCACCAGAAGCAGAAGAGGCAAGGAAGGGTTCCCCATTGGAGCCTCTGGAGCGAGCACAGCCATGCAGACACCTTGATTTGGGACTTATGGCCTCCAGAATTGTAAGAGAAAACATTTCTGTGGCTTCAGCCCCCCCCCGCCCCCCCGTATGTGGTCACTTGTGACAGCAGCCCCAGAAAACCAATACAGGAGGTAGAGCTCTAACATTCCATTTCTGGGAAAATGCTGCAAAGAAATGCCTTTAAATGATTATTCCAATAATGATTCCCTTTTGGACTCTGGAAAACCCAATATATATGGATTTTGTTATTGACTAAAAGATGGAGTTGCATGGCTCAGTGATTGACCTCTTTCTTCAGGAGCTGACAGGGTTATAAACAAGGAGCTATTAAACTGAAAACCCCAGGATTTTAAGAAAAAAGGCATGTTTGGCAAAATCCTTTTGCTATCAACTAAAGACCCTGAAGGCTCAAAGGGCAGAGAGTTTTGGTTTGGGAAAACAGCTGGGCCCAGGGACCATGTAGCAGTTGGAATCTGTCTTTGAGATGCCTCTAACCCAGCTCCTAGCATGGAGATCATTTGAAAATGTGAAGCCTCCTTCCTGAAGAACAAGGGGGCATGGGGAATGAGTTCTTCTATACCAGGGGATATATTTTTGTTTCAGAGAAAGAAGACATGGTAATGGCACATGAAAGCCACGAGTGGACCAACAGGCATGGCGAGTAAGGATGGTGGACACATAGCAGCATCACAACCAATCCCATGATCATGAAGCCAGGGGCAGTGTGGTCCATCTGGGTGCCAGGGGCTCCTGGGGTACCAGACGCCACACTGGGAAAACCATTCCTGCGAGTCCTAACTTTTATCTCCACTGGTCAGTGCATCTACAAAGAGCAAGGACTTCCTTGAACCCTTCAAGGGAATGGAAGACAGAATGTAAAGCAGTTTGAACATGAGCTCCCAAAGGCTCAAGTTCACCAACATCTCTTTAGAAGTCATGTTTTGTTGAATTTGAATGATCTAAAAACAACACTATCTCCCCCCAATGAAAACATGCATCTTCCAGATGATAGTCCAAATTATCCATAAAATGAAGGAATCACAAAGAAATATACTTGAGCCCAAACCACTCTTAAGCTTGGTTTCCAAGTAAGAATCCAAAGTGAAAATAATGAAATTCAATATGATTCTTGGGCGATGGCCCATGGTCACACTCTCTGTGTTTGGGAGGGAGAACAATTCTGGGAGTTTGGGTTGAAGGACCGCCAACATCATGAAAAGCCAGGCAAGAATGTGCAAGTGTCCCTCCACGGCGTGTTCACAGGTGGGCTTCCTTTCATTCGGCCACCGTCAGTTCTCGTCAAAGGGATTCCTGCTCCCACAGGACTCGGGTAATCATGCTGCATTGACAGCACTCACTCGCCGTATTATACATTTTCAAAAAACCATCGATTCTGCTACATTTGCATTTAAAGGTTCCACATGCTCTTGCAGATCCAGGTGTGGAGAATGTGGTCCCTGGAATTCTGATTTCATGAGTTCAGTGCTTTTTCCAGGGGTTCTGCACAATGGTGCAGCTTCTTCTGCCCACACAAGGATGGGTGCATTTTTTTTGTCAAATACAAAAGACAAGCTCTTGTGGAGAAAAATCATATTTCTTATGAAAACTCAATGTGATTTCCAAAAGTCTCCTTTGGAAGAAAAAGGTCACACGTGACATGTAATTCTAGACCGTGTGACTGGTATTTCACCAAACAGGTCAAATTTGCCCATCCAAAAAAGGACCTGTTTTTATTCCGTTCTTGGAAAAACCTCTTTGCCGGGTGCTTTCAAGATGGTGTAACAAACTGTTCTAAAGTGATAGAAAACTCTTGAAATCTGGAGGGGGAATCAGAAGTTGGAGAACAGGTATCATCATTCGTGGCAGGAGGCAATGAGCCGGGAGGGCGAAAGAACAGAAGGAATGGTAAAAATTGGCAGGTTGCAGGGAAAGAGCAGTGACATCACCGCTTTGGAGGGCGGAGGGGAGTCCTGACACTGAATGTCCTCACGGATAAGGAGATCCACATGTGTCCCCTCCTGCGGACCCCTGGGAGTCTCCACCACAATGGAAGGACTGTCATAGTAAATGGACAAATGCAGCTCCCATGGCCGGGGAGCGTGTGGTGACCAGGGCCCAGACTCCTCGGGACGGAGGTCTGGCGTGCACTGTGCAAGCCCCAAAAGCAAGCATACATGCCCACTGAGGACCAGAACCTTCTAGAATGGGCACCAAACAAGGGAGTCATGGCCCTGAGACCAAGTGCAATGCTGGACAGTCATTGATCCCACCCACCTCCCTCTTCCAAGAAAAAAGGCCATCTGAAATCCCGCAGTAGCTGCTCCCCCATACATGTGGAGAAGTGCATCCAAGACACACAAGGGGGGAAACTACAGTAGTCGTGGTGATGTGCCGATTCCCCTTCTGGAAGGACTTGCCCAGCTGTGGAGACTGAGGTCAGCACCCAGGCTCCAGCTGCCGGCTCCCCTGAGCCTGCCTCAGCTGCAGAGAGCCACCTGCCTGAGGCCCGGCCCATCCGGTTGCATGCCAGAGCAAGCTCGCTCTGGCTCATGGGAATCAAATGTATACATCTCTTCCCAAATCTGTGGTCAGTGACAGGCACACTAGTAGCCAGAAATCAGCCCTGGCAGTATTTACACCATGGGATTTGGCAAATGCCACAATCATGGCTGGCTTTTTTTCCCCACACAGTTAAATATTTCCCAGGACAGCCTTCCTGGAGAAGCCAGCATGAGAGTCTGGGCCATGTCAGCCGGAAGCAGGACACCTCTGATGGGTGATACTGCTTCAGTGCTCCCTGCCAGGAGGACTCAGGCGCAGCCCCACTCCACCCTCTGCCCAAACCTGCTTCCCCTTCCAGCACGTTAAACTGTTAGCACCCGCATCAGGAGCGCAGGACCCTCCACATGGTCCCTCATGGAATGTGCACCGTACTCAAAGTGCATCCTCACTGACAGGGTCCAGAGGGTTCATTCTCATCACTGAAGGATTCGATTTGCAGCTTCTTTTTCAGCCAATCAGCAGACACATATTAAGCAATTTCTATGTGACAGACACAGGGCTGGACACTGCATGCCAGACTGGGTCCCACCCACTTGCAACAGGTAACCTTGGGGACTCAAGCGGGGCGGGAGGTGCTCCGGCAAACTGTGCAGTTGTCTCCTACTAAATTTGCTTTAAATTAACAGAGCAATCACCTTCCTAATTACATAAAAGTATAAAATGTGTAACAGCGTAAAATATGTTCAGAACATCCAATCTATTAGAAAATGAGATGTAATGTATGCAGCATTAGGAAAATAGACCCATTCTGCTTTTGCTTAAAGTAGAGCTAATGTTAAATAGAAGTCCGAATTTGTGTATTCATTAACAAACACAGAATATCAAGCAACTGGCTTTATTTTTTTAAGATTTTATTAATTTAGGGGCACCTGGGTGGCTCAGTCGTTAAGCGTCTGCCTTCGGCTCAGGTCATGATCCCGGGGTCCTGGGATCGAGCCCCGCATCGGGCTCCCTGCTCCGCGGGAAGCCTGCTTCTCCCTCTCTCACTTCCCCTGCTTGTGTTCCCTCTCTCACTGTGTCTCTCTCTGTCAAATAAATAAATAAATAAATAAATAAATAAATAAATA
>NC_138374.1:2224756-2247692 GCF_054177405.1 Leptonychotes weddellii
TGGGTGGCTCAGTCGTTAAGCGTCTGCCTTCGGCTCAGGTCATGATCCCGGGGTCCTGGGATCGAGCCCCGCATCGGGCTCCCTGCTCCGCGGGAAGCCTGCTTCTCCCTCTCTCACTTCCCCTGCTTGTGTTCCCTCTCTCACTGTGTCTCTCTCTGTCAAATAAATAAATAAATAAATAAATAAATAAATAAATAAAAAGATTTTATTAATTTATTTGATAGAGACAGAGAGAGAAAGAGAGAGAGCACAAGCAGGGGGAGAGGCAGGTAGAGGGAGAGGGAGAAGCAGGCTCCCTACTGAGCATGGAACCCGATGTGGGGCAGATGCTTAACCAACTGAACCACCCAGGCACCCCATCAAGCAACTGGCTTTAAAAGCAGAACACGTTTCAGCATTTCCTAAGGGCTCACCTGGCCAACCCTGACACGCCTACGGAGCCAGCACCATTCTCCCCACCACCTTCCAGCCCAGAAGACCAAGGCTCAGAGGTTGAGGAACCAGCCCAGCATGAGTCAGACAGAGGAAGACAATACTGGACAATGTCACTTATACGTAGAACCTTAAAAAGCTGAAATCATAGAAGCAGCAAGTAGAATGGTGCTTATCAGGGGCTGGTGGTGGGGAACGTTGGTACAAACTTCCAACTATAAGACGCATAAGCACTGGGGATCTCATGTACAGCATGGCGACTGTAGTTTAAAATATTGTATTATCTACTTGGAAATTGCTACAAGAGATGTGAAGTGTTCTCACAACAAAAGAAAATGGTACCTATGTGATGTGACGCAGGCATTAGCTAAAGCTAAGTGGCAATCGTCCTGCGATATGTGTCAATCAATACACTGCACACCTTAAATTTACACAGTGTTATGTGTCAATTATATCTCAATAAAGCTGGGACATGAACAGGTGTCAATGTTCAGTATCAATTGGCAGCCACTCAGCCTTCGAGACTTAAATGATCAGAATAACTGCATGAAAAGTAGCCAACACTTGTCATTTTTAAAAATAAACCATCTTGACATTAGGATTCCTATTTTTCCAGGGATGACCCCAAGAGTCAAGCACCCCGATATCTGAGAGCCTGAGCACAACTGCATTGCCTGTCACTCTTTGTAAAGACATGGCAAAACCATGGATTTGGGGGATTTGGGGAAAGCATTTGTATTTCCAAGTATTTCTCTTGGAAACGATCAAGCCCATATGTGATGGAAATAAAAGTGATTTAAGGTTGTCAAGTAGTACTTTCAGGCTTTCTCGAGGAAGCCCCTGAGGGTCAGGGGAAAGATGTCAAGAGAAAGGAGATGCTTCTGCTCAGCAATACATCAGAGTCCGGAGCAAATTGAATCCATAGGCAATTCCAAAATATGGGGTGTTCTTGCAACAGCAGCTATCCCAGCAACAATACCATTAAACTAAAATCAGTTTTCAGAATTACTATTTTGAAAACACGTAGTGGTTGGGAAATTAAAATCCGAACTGTGGCTCCCTCATCAGTTTCATGCATATTCACCCTACTTTTCTCTGAGTTTGGAAACAATAGAAATCCCCCCGCCCCAAAAAAGGCCTCTTTATTTTGGATATTTCATCTGAGTAATTTAATGCTAAACTGAAGTTCAAAAACCTTCATGAATCACAAGGTTTTTGTTCTGCTCATTTAAACTCTGGGCAGCTTCCAACTTCATCACACCTCCCCTTCTGTTTTTAACTGGCAGCTGCCTGCCCAAGAACAAGAAAGTAAAGTCCTGTAACTCTTCAAGCCTGACTTTATGCATTCCCATTTTACATGTCAACATGAAAAATGATCACTTTTAAAAAATAATAGTTAAAGCCAATTACAAATTTGCTATTAAAATCACACTAATTCCACTTCAAAGCATGAAGAACAAAATTAGATTTCATTTTAAAGACAAAGTACACTCACATCTTCTTAGAGCTGCACAAACTCATTTACACTGCTCTGTACACAAATCTCCGTTCGCTTCTGCTTGGGGTTGGATTGCATGAAAATTTAAGGTGGAAGGCTTCCCGAGTTCAGAGTCTGATGTGCCCTCTGCCCTCATACGGAGACGGGACAGAGAGCTGTGACATGGGACACAAAACGGGCCCCAGTGGTGACAACAAATAAAATAATAATTGCTACTCTTATCACAACAATTACCTCGGGAGAGAACAGTAGCTAATATTGACTTAACCACACTCCTAGAATCTGGCTCTGCATTCTGAATATGTGATTTCACACAATCCTCATGACACCTCTATTATACGCATTTAGTACCCTGTTAAATGATAAAATGGAGACTTGGGAGGATAGGTAACTTGTCTGCAGTCACACAGCAATCAACTGAAAGCTACCCCCCTAACTCCAACGTCCAAAGTGGCAGGTTGATTGAATTGATGGCTCTCATTAAGGGTCTCCCTGGATCCTCACCTTTGCCCCATAACATTGTAGTCTCTTCCATTCCGATTCTGGGCCACGTGACTTGCTCAGACCGCGGGGATAGTAACAAACTTAACATCAGAAAGAAGGTCACAAAGGGCTCATGTGACCCTCCTCCCTCTCTTGCTTCCCTACAATCACCATGAGCTCAAGGCCACATCAGCCTGAGGATGTGTGGGCTGGTGAACTGAAGGGGTGTGAGCTAGAATCACAGGGGGGTTGGCAGTCCTGGCCAAGGCCGTTTTAGTCCCACCAACCCTCCAGCTGATCACAGACACATGAGCATCCCAACCAAGACCAGCCAAACCTGGCCCAGGGGAAGCAAAACGACCCCATTGACCTGCAGACACATGAGAAATAAAAAATAGTTTTGTTCAGCTACCGCGTTTGGGATGGTTTGTTAGAGAGCAATAGAGCTCCTACCTGCCACTCTAAACTGCCCACCAGGGAGCTCTTTTTATGACCTGTGGTCAGCTGAATAATGGTCCCCAAAGATGTCCAGGTCTTATTCTCCAGAACCTGTGAATATTTCTTCATATGGCAAAAGAGGCTCGGCAGACATGATTAAGTTAGAGACCTTGAGATGGAGTGATCATCAGGATCATCCAGGTGGGCCGTAAATACAATCACCAGGGTCCTTATAAGCGGGAAACTGAGGAGATTTGACACAGAAGAGGGCCAGGTGTCATATGAAGCAAAACACTATGCCGCTGGTTTGGAAGAGGAAGGAAGAGACATGCACCAAGGCCTGTAAGGAGTGCAGTTCTAGAAGCTGGAAAGCATTCTCCCCTAGGAACTCTGGGGACCGTGAGGCCCTGCCAACACCTTGTTTCAGTCCAGTAAAGCTGATTTCAGACTTCTGACCCCCAGAACTACAAGACAATAAACATGTGCTGCTTCGAGCCACCAAGCCCATGGGCTTTTGTTAGAGCAACCATAGGAAACTCATACATACATCAACTTTAGGGACACAGAAATACTAACCCTGCTTTTATTGGTGTTGGACTGCATTTCGTGAAACCAGATTTTAAATAGAAGTTTACACTGCTTTCCAGTCTGCGAGGGACTGACCCCAAGGCCTGGACGCTAAGATGAGCACAGGGGGCTGTGCACACAGCCAGCCCAGGGCAGAGGCCTCAGGAAGAGTCGGCCACCGAGAACTGGCCCAGTCCATGCCACTCAGACATCCTCGGCCAACTTACTTTAAAGAGCTTCCATCTCTAAGAATGGAGGGGTCTCTGAAAACCCACAGACCCATTTAAGATAATGATGTAAATTCGTCTGGTGCTGCCTGGTGGAACTTTCTGCCCCGGCGGAAATGTTCTACCTCCGCACCATTCAGAACAGCAGCTGCTCACCACACGTGGCTTTTCATCCCACGACAGGTAGCCCGTGTGACTGAGGAACTGGGTTTTTATACTCAATTTTATTAATTTAAGTTTGAATGGTGTGACAGTTAGTTTTATGTATCAACTTGACTGGGCTCTGGGACGCCCAGATCGCCAGTCAAACACTCCTTCTGGGCGCGTCTGGGCGGGTGTTCCTGCCTGAGATTAACATTTACTTCAGTCACCGAGTCAAGTGACCTGCCCTCATCCATGTAGGCTGCATCATGCAATCTGGTGAGTGCCCAAATAGAATAGAAAGGCAGAGGAAGAATGAGTTTGCTCTCTCTTCTAGAGCTGGATGTCCATCTTCTGCCCCCGGACTTCGGTGATCCTGGTTCTCAGCCTTCCAACTCCGACGGAGTCCCCCCATCAGCTTACAGACGGCAGATCCCGGAACTTCTCAGCCTCCATAACCATGTGAGCCAATTCCTGTCATAAATCTCTTCTGCTTTCTATCTATACCTACAGAGATAGAGATATATGTATGTTCTACTGGTTCTGTTTCTCTGGAGAAGCCATACTGATCTAAGTGGCCGCATGTGCCTGGCAGCTAATGGGCAGGGCAGGTTATTCAGCAGAAGAAGTTCAGGCTCACAGAACTGGGGAACTTTTGTCTGGTGCAATCTCCAGCGAGTTGTTGGGGTTGAGCTGATGAGCAGCTTACGGTGGTTCCGCCCCTTACCGCATATGGAGCCATCTTGAAGGATTTCCTTATCCACTGGGAAAAACATCGCCTACCTCAAGATCGTTGGGAGGATTACAGATAATCTCCATAAAATTCTAAGTACAGTGCTTAAAAATCAAATACAATAAAACATGGCAGCTACCATGATTATAACCAACTCTCCTGTCCATGATTCAGAAATCACTGTCTCAGTTCAGGCAACTACAACAAACTACCCCAGACTGGGGGGCTCATAAATAACAGACATTTATTTCTCACACTTCTGGAGGCTGGAAATCCAAGATCCGGCAGCCAGCATGGTCAGGTTCTGAGGGGCCTTTTCTGGGTTGCTGAGGACCACCTTCTTGCTGTAGCTTTGAATGGCAGGGGGAAGGTAAGGGAGCTCTCTTTTATAAGGACATTAACCCCATCCACGAGGGCTCCACCCTCATGACCTAATCACCCCCCAAAGCCCCACCTGCTACCACCCTCACCTTGGGAATTAGGATTTTCACACAGGAACATGGGGGTGGGGGAGGGGGGACACAAACATTCAGTCCACGGCACCGTCAAGACTTGCAATGCCCCCAGGTAACACTATCGAGTCGAATGTACTGATCAGCACTGCACTAGGCTGCAAATACCCAGAGACTCAAAAACCTGTCTTGAGAAACCGGGCACTCCACTCCAGCCTTACTGTGCACAGTCTCTGTTCTGTTTCACTCCGCTCTACTGTGAGAAGAAAGAACCGCACACGCAGCAGAATGGATCAGGAGGACAGAGAATGGCCACACTGCCCAGTGTTAAAGGGTAAAGGGCCTGCACCTGACGCTCGGGCATTACTGCACAAGGCCTGGCCGTGCCTGGCACAAACCGGGTGCCCGTGCACTGCCTCTGGAGTGTCCGGCTAGAGCCCCGAGGCCATGGCCTGGGCAGCTTCCTCTTCTCGTCATTTCTCCTCCCAACCCCTCTGGCCGAGAGGCGTCCTCAACGCAGAGTCCCTCCGGGTCTCTGCCCCGGCGGTGACCGCGGGGACCTGCTATGCATCCGAGAGTCGGGCATAGAGGGTGTGCTCACCTCTTGCTGACTGCCCTACAGACGTGTCAGCCTCACAGCGATGGGCATGGCTCCAGAGAAGACTCCGGCCTCACCGCCCCCCGAGAACCAGTAACTACGAGGAGTGTTTGCCTTCCACGGGGATGTTTTATGTCAGAGACCTCGAAGCTCTTTCCAAACCCATCTCTTTAACCGTCCCTGACACCTCGGAGGAGGACGGCGATGATGCCTCCTTATTCTCCTCTCCTGCTCCGGAACACTGAAGACACGTCAGCGTTGACGTCGCCCAAACTCACAGTGCAAAGTCAAGTTCACAGTTACAGGGCAAGCCCAAAGTTAAAACCGGTAATAGTTACGACAGCAAATAATACTGGGAGCTGGCCGTGTATCAGGCATGGTGCCATGGGTCACCCTGTGGTCCCTGACCACAGCACATGGTGACCTCCATCGGACTGGCGACCTGAGGCTCAGAGAGGCAGTGGGACCAGCCCAAGGTCCCGGCGTTGCCAAGGGCTGGAGCCAGGATCCGAACTCCGATCTGTGAACCCACCCAGCCTGTGCTTCCCTTCCCCCGTGGCTGTGGCCAAGCAGCAGCCCCTGGTTCTGCCCGCCTTCGGGCAGGCCACTGACCTAGGCCGGGACACCAACCGGGAACAGAGCGCTAGTGCCAGTGGGCACCCGGCTCCCCGGGACCAAGTCGGCATGCACGTGCACCTTGGGAGTTGGCTCTGAGGTTCGGCCCCACAGCCAGAAACTGGGTTCCATCCTCAAGCTTAGTCTTCAGTGACAAATTTCCCATTCTACCTGGCTTTTTTAAAGATTTCCAGTGTTTCTGCTTATGGATCACATGCACAAAACCTCAACGTGACCAGCACAGGGCAGATGATAAAGAAGAAAGGTGAGAAATCCAAGCCCCTCAGCCACATGGCGGCTGGGGAAGAAGGGGAGGGTGGGCAACAGTGGGAGACCAGGCTCTGGGAGGTCCTAGCTGAGGGACCCCATAGCCGGCAGCTCCAGTCACACAGTGGGATAAGCCTGAGGCATGGCAGTCCCCAGATGACAGCAGCCCTGCCTTGACTCTGAGTTTGGGGATCAGGGCAACGTCCAAATTGGGGGCTGGTCATGAAGCTGGGTTGTGCCCAAGCAGAGGCCCCGAGGGACACTGGGCAGAGGCCAGCCAGGGAGAAGGCACAGCCGTGGAGAAGAGAGGGAGGCAGAGGGGGAAGGCACAGAGGAGGCACTCACAAGCCAGGAGGCACTCGCGGTGCCAGCCCTGCTTCGCCCCTTCCCTGCACTGGAGGCTGTCTGCTCACAGAGAAGCTCAGAGAGCTAGAAACGGTCTCCTGGGGCAGGGTGGCGTCAGGCTCCCCACACCCCGCCCCAGGGTCCACCAGGGCCCTCGGTCTCTTGGGGGCACAAAGCATGCCCCTTTCCCTTCCCCAGCACCCTGTCTGCTACATGTTGCCTCAGACTATGCATAAATCCTCCTTTCCCTCTTTTACTCGGGTGAGTCATCCCTAGCCTGTGGTCTAACACTGGCTCCCCCAAGCACTGTCATTCACCTGTCAAGCCTGATCTCCCCACGTCCCCACGGCCACGGGGTGAGCCACCGCCACACACCCCCCACCCCGGCATCCCTGAGTCCGACTCCCATGCCGGGGCCAGGCATTTAATAGGGTGAGAGAGAGATACACACCAGGGGCAAACGGAGAGTCACAAATCTACGGATTATTATCCTGGTAAGAAAAAGAAGGGGTTGGGATTTGATAATAAAGCGTTCCCCAAACAGTAACCATGACAACGAACATCACGAGAGGGATTTTATGCCTCCTCCAAGTTTTATGAGGCACACGACATGGCTCTTTTATGGACTCTGGCATTAATTTGCTCATCACAGGACAGAGCACATGAAACGGTGAAGGGTATTCACCCATGGGGCTTCGCTAAATTCATACACGTTACCCATAAAAGTTTAAGGAAGTAATTAGGACGATTCCCACTTGGGTTGTTTTATTATTTAAAAATTGATAAGACAAGGTATTAAGGTCAAAATATGAGTTGAAACAACAGGAAGGAACAGGAAGAAGAGGTGTTGTTGAATTTTAGGCAAAACAGAATATCGACTTGAATATCGTATCAGATAATGACAAACCCTTGGAAATGCATATGACGAAGGGAAAAACATTTTGACTTGAGACTCAAAACGCAAGCAGATGGTGATGCGAACTCCGAGCGATCTGTCTGGGGTGCGCTCACTCGGAAACTAAGCGGAGGCCACGCTGTCCCCCCAGCAGGCTCCTTACCTCCTTGCAGCGCTCATTTCCACAAAGTCTTCCCCAGGCCCCAGTGAAATCAGCTCACGATGCTGCTGGAACATCAGTTCCTGTCCTGAGAGCCCAATGTTCCGGGTTTTCTGCAAGAAAAAAGGCACACGCAGTGTCACTCCCTGAACTTTGTGCTGTGATAAAGTCACACGCATGCCATCCCTCTCCGAGCGCATGGAGGTTAAGATGGAGACATGCACCGTGTCCACAGGCCTGCCCTTCGGCGAGCTCACCACACGCTGAACATATAAGGAGTCACTTCCCAGGTACACGGGACTTCTACTTGGACACAGCAGATCAAACACTCACTGCTCCCTCTGTTCCTGCCCCAAGCCCACGACAATGGCAATAAAATAAAAGGAATAGCCCCACAAGGACAAATACGAGGCAGAAACCCCCACAGAAGGGCGAGGCCAGCAGCACTGAGGAGCTGGAAGGCAGGCTGGCAAGAGCTAACGCACTCTGCAGACTGGAGGAAGCTGAAGTCAAAGCCTTTTTGGGGAGGGGAGGGGGTGCAGAGTCAGGAATTCCAGAGAAAGGGAATGGGAAGACCCACTACTCTGAGGAGCACAGGGGGGCCTGCAGAAGGCAGGGGTTGTGACAGGCATCCTGAGGAGCAGCCCAAACCCCTCCAGGCCCAGATTCAAACAATGCCCAGCCCCGACCCAAGAGAAAACAAGAAATGCCTTTTGGGAAGGAAGACTCAGATAGGCTCCTCAGACTGCAGGATTTGCGGCCCAGCTGGAAATGGGGGTGGGATGAGGCACCCAAAACCAGGGCTTTAAGTAAAAGTCAACATTCAGTGCGAGGTCCCCCAGCACCCCTACCCGGGCTCACAGAACACAGATAACCAGCTTACACCCCATGTTATGGACTGAACTGTGTCCCACCAAAATTCATAGGCCAAAGCCTGATCCTCAGTATGACCATTTGGAAAGGGGCTTTTACAGGGGCGACTGTGGTTAAATGAACTTGTGAGAGTGGGGCTCTGACATGACAGGACTTGTGTCCTCATAAGAGGAGAAAACGACCCCGGAAATGTGGGCACACAGAGAAAAGGCCACGTGAGGACACAGGGAAATGTCTACAAGCTGAGGAGAGGGCCGCCAGGAGAAACCCACCCACAGACACCTTGATCTTGGACTTCCAGCCTCTAGGACTGCACGGAAAGAAACGTCTGTTGTTGGGCCCATCTGTGATGTTTTGTTACAGCAGCTCTAGCAAACTCATACACCCTGTAAGCAGGAGACAATGGGTTCCTCTCTAGGAAAACATCTGCTCAGTAGTGAAGACCCACAGACACTGACAACTGCGGATTCCCAGGAAGAAGAGCAGCTCCCAGCAATGGTCCATGTTTCCAGCTGGAAAGTGCCACCTGCTTGGGGCCTCTCTCTTCAATGCCGGCAGGCGGTCACAAACCAGGCCAATGAGAAAAGGCTCTGGGCATGAAACCAGCCCAGCGAAAGAAAAGTAAACTCAGAGGCGGCAGGCACAATGCAGGGGATCCAAAGAGACATATTGTGGGGGATAACCCAGGATCAGTATCCTCAGAAGGGAGGAGATGGTGCATCCACAAAAGAGCAGGTGCGCACAAAACAAGAACATTTGGATAACGAGCGAGCACGCTTAGAAATTACAAGCATAAGAGCAGAATTAAGGGAAAATCCCCATAGTTTTGAGAGATGAAATTAAGGACATACTCCCAGAAGGCGAACCACCACAAAAAAGCAGAGACAGAAAATAGGAGATAAAAAATGAGAAACAGGGTGATTCATCCAAGAGGCCCAATATTTGAACAATAGGAATTCCAGAAAGAGAGAACAGAAAAAAAAAACAAAGAAAAATTATCAAATAGCATAAGTTAAGGGAAATTCAAAAATAACCCAAAATGGCACAATCGAAAGTAGCAATATATGCCATTGTTTAGATACATCAGCTTACATTTCAGAAAAAAGAGCTAAAAGGTGACAGTGGTTTTCTCCAGGGACAAGAATCTTAGAAGGGTAGTGCTACTGACTTTCACACTGCATACATTTACTACGTTGATTAAAAAATCAAAAATTATTGAAAAAATGAAACATTACAGATAAATCTAAAGTTCCCTTTCCTAAGGAAAGTCTTTTCCTGGTTTCATGCTTATATATGAGCACCAACAGAAGCTGTTACTATTTTTATTTAACTTGTACACAACTGATGCATCACTGTTTAATCTCCAATGGAGCTACAGGATACTGGAACATTCTCACTCATGGACCCCAAAAGCAAAGCCTCCCCAGACCCTGGGTTGTTCGGGGGCTTCAAGTGACAGTGGGAAATGAGAGCAGCCCGGCCCACTGCCTGGGGGCAACAGGACCCAATACGGCCCTGCTTCCAGGAGGGAAGAGAGTGTGAGTCCAGAGGGAGAGCTTTGAGAAGTCCTGCAGGGCATCGCTTCAAGAGCTGGAGGGACTCGTGGAAACCCAAATCCACAGTGACCGAATCCATTTCTTCTGTGTACTCCCTGGACAAAGCTTTAAACTAGAGCCAGCTTCCTGCCCACCTGTCTTCATAAACGTGGCTTTTATTTTTATAGTCTTTGGGGCATGTGCTATTTCATATTATTCACACCATCACAATTCTGTATTATTAAACTCTGGTTGACGAAAAAGGCCTAGTTGGTTATAAAGACAAACAAATAAAATAATATTGAGAAGATACCAGGAAAGGGAAATAGCAAAAAAATCCTTAACTCTGGACTTCGAGGATTAAATACTGATAGCAATCTGTATTCCTAAGACACACTTCCATTCAGGCACCCCAAAAACACAGGGAGCTCTCACTCAGGGGCTGTGCTAGGAGCAGGCCCCCTGCAGGTGCAGGGCTGGGGGCTCTGTGACAACCATGCCCAGGTGCTGAAGGTGAACAGGGGACTGACTCCACCCACCAGACCCCAGGCTATTGGAAGCTGTTCCCTGTTAGGGACTCAATAGTCACAATGGACTCAAATGGGTAATACTTGAGACTTACTAAAAGCAATCAAAAACATAAGGTAAGGAGAAAGTCAATACAGGGCCAATGCCCATGGCCCTGTCTAATATTGTGTCCATTGGCATAAAGTCATGGCAGCCTCTAATGACCAGAGAAATTGGGAATTTACGGGACTCCATGCTCACAACCCCCAAACCTGTCTACTTCCTCATTTGCATGTATTTGCAATGTCTGCCAGAGCTGGGTTGCAATACCCCAGTTAGGTGGTAGGTCCCCACTCAACACATTAATAATTCTTTATTTCACGGAATTTTGCATACAAAATGTTTTTCCTAATTAATCCATCTTTAAGCTAAATATTTTATTTATTGGGTGTAGTGGATTGAAAAATGTCCCCCCCCCCAAATTTATGTCCACCTGGAACTGCAGAATGTGACATTATCTGGAAATAGGGTCTTTGCAGATATTCAGTTAAGGTGAGGTCGTACTAGATTATAAGAAGAGAACAGGAGGGCGCCCGGGGGGCTCAGTCGTTAAGCGTCTGCCTTCGGCTCAGGCCATGATCCCAGGATTCTGGGATCGAGTCCCACATCGGGTTCCCTCCTCGGCGGGAAGCCTGCTCTCCCTCTCCCACTCCCGCTGCTTGTGTTCCTGCTCTCGCTATCTCTGTCTCTGTCAAATAAATAAATAAAATCTTTAAAAAAAAAAAAGAAGAAGAGAACAGGACACACACAGGGAAGGTGGCCACGTGACAACAGAGGCAGGGAAGGGGTGATGTGGCCACAAGTCAAGGAACACCGAGAGCCACCAGAAACTGAAGAGTCAGGAAGGATCCTCCCCTAGAGCTTCTGGAGGAAATGCAGCCCCCCCGACAGCTTGACTTGGGACTTCTGGTCTCCAGACTGTGACAGGATAAAGATGGGTGTTTCCAGCACCCCGCCCCTATTTGTGGTGCCTTGTTACCGCAGCCCCAGAAAGAGAAGCTGTATATGTATTTCACGTACACACAAAAGGGACGAACCAGGCTTCTATAAACTTGCCACATGATCTACATTAAGCAAGCAAACCATTAACTGCATTCTAAGAGTGGGCACCTCAAAAGCCAATCCTCTTTAGGAACAGACAGCCAGCACATCCCTCAGCTGTGCCTGGGACAGCAGGAGCCGGCCTTCCTCCCGTGTCCTGCGGCACGGAGGGCACGGCCGAGGCTGTCATTCAAGTATTCCCCACGCTGCCGAGAACACTTACAAGGAAAATACTTCACCAAATATTTTATTCTTCGGGAAGACGTCCACTTAATAATGGGAAACTACAGGCTTGTGTCTGTCGAAATTATTTCCTTTGGGCTTCATTATAAATTTCTCTGCTGCATTTGAAGGCTCAGGGAACTTGTTATAAATGACCCTATTTCCCCTCTAAAATCTATGCGGCCACATCAAAGTTAAAATTACTTTTCCAAAGATCTTACTGCGTTTTTGGTTCTCCTCTGCTTTATTAATAATGCATCAGGCAAATACATGACTTCCCTCCCAGTTTTATTTCCTGACTTGAATAATTCGGACATAACACTAGAGCATTCTGGCTGGACACTCCAAAAGTGACATGTAAGTAGTGGCTAACAAAGCCACGCGTGTCTCCCAGCGTCTCCACGGGGCGGATTTCAGACTGAGCGGTTATGCATGTACAAGCACCATCTATATACGTGTACACACGCACATGCACACATGTGTACAAAGAGGCTTCCAAACATTCTGCTACACGACTCTCGCTTCAGATGAAAGTGTGCTGCTCCTGAGTTGATTCTGACAGTCGATGGAGCAGGCTAAATCCACAGGCTCAGGGGCCTAATCTGGTCGTGCTGCTCCCTGACCAGGTGACCTTGAGAAAGCACTTTGACCTCTCTGGGCCCCCACTGCTCATCTGTAAACATGGGTACCACCCCCCCCAAAGCGTTGCTGGAAAAGTCACCTGGACCGAGGCCATGGCACCCCCACCAAGTAGGCTCTCAGCTAGAGCCAAACCCTAGCCCCTCTTCCCAACACACCCTCAATCAAATTTTTCCCTTTTTCTGGAAAACAGCCACAGACAATTATCCTTCAAGGGGACAAGGAGCAACACTTACTGAATACTTATTATGTGCTAGTCAGCAGCCATGGGGCTTACTGGCAATTTCATCTGAAATGTCACATACCACACACAAAACGAGTAGTTGGAGGTACTTTGAATTTCCAGAGACAAACTGTCTTTAAAACTCACTTTTCATACCATCATGGAAAGCACCAACTAATTACTGCGGTCCTGCACGAGGCACGGCGACCGGCCTGGCCTGGGCAGCCGGCCTGGGGGAGGTGGCCGCAGAGGCGGGGGCTTTGTTCTCGCGAGCAAGACGTCCGCAGCGGTGAAAGCCAGCACCCACACACCGGGCCGTCCTCCGTGCAGAGCACTTGGGCGACATCATTCAGTACTTTCAGCGCATCTGCCCTTTGACTCAGAAATGTCAGTTCCAGCACTGAAGGTCACAGAAATGCTAGCGTAGGGGCACCACGATGTGTGTCCCCCCGTGTTGACTTCGAGATGGTTTAAAACAGCAAGCAACTGGAAATCACCCCTGCGGGACTCATTAAACAAATTACAGGCCCTCCTCCACTGTGATTGCAGGCAGCCTGTTAATAGAATGGGGTAGATCTCTGAGCTAATGTGCAACAATTTCCAAGACACATTGGGTAAATGGTCCAGAGGCAGCACCGGACGCGCATGCCCACGGTTTCGGTGAGCTCTGCGCATGCGCACATGGGCGTGCATGCATCCGCGGGCTCTCCTCTGCAATGGCACCCCAAGAACCAAAGGCTGGGGTTGCCTCTGGGGAGGACAGCATCTGCGATAAGAGGGAGGGAAGCACACTTTATATTCTACTCCTAAATTGACAGCTGTGGAATTGTTTACCAATCTGGAGAAAATACATTAAAAAGCCATTAACTGGTTTAACAAATATTACTGAGTGCTTATGATGCACAAAATGTGAACTACAGTCGGGAGCTAAGATCAGGGGCTCGGCATGAGATCTGGTGGCTACAGCCCCTGGTCCACAGAAAGGGCCTGGGAAGTTGCTATTTTGTAGTTGCTGGCTGGTGCACTTCTCATGGGGATTTGCCACGCTGGGATGCAGGGAGTGGTTCTGAAGACTCACCACCTTCCCAGGAAAGGTCACCATGCAGGCCCCTACAACTTCTTGTGTTTAAAACAGTGCATGTACTAAAGACACCAGGGCTTGGAGCTGCCTCCCCCTCACAGGGGACCTACTGGTGGCCAGTCTTTCCAAACCAGAACTCCATATTTCATCTGTGACATTATTCCTGTTTCCAAAGTTCTAAGAACCTTACTGCTATTTGGCTAGTGGGAACAAGGCCCCCACCAACACAGTCCCCTCCCCAGCCAGCCCTATGTGCTGGAAGCAGGGCCAGCCAAGAGGCATAAATCCAGTCAGGAAAATGAATAAAGACAAAATCCAGAGAATTCCATTCTTCTCTCACTAGCAAGGGAAAAAGTGCATATGGCTTTATCTCTGAAGTAATGCATATTTAGAGAAAAAAGTTTAAATCTGCCATTGATGAGATGTTATAATGTGTAAGTGTATAAAGATGTGCACAGTTTGCGACAATTATCTCATGGCAAATCTGTAGTTTTGTTGCCTCAAGCTTTCAAGAGTTTGATTTTTCTCCCACTCTAAAGGGTGGGTAAATTCACCTGGCCTGCTCTCTGCCTGTGGTCACACCAGTCCTGCAGGATCCATCCACTCTGCTCTCCCCACAAAGCCCCCAGGACCCCCACCAGCCACCCAGGACTCTCGTTTTCCTGCCCCCCCACCCCCCCATCGAACTGAGGACTCAGAGACTGTCTCCAGAAGGCCCCTCAACTTAGGGGTTGAAGGACTAATCCCCATTTGCCCCCACTAGAGTCCTGAGCTGATCTGGAGGCAAAGAAGTGAGCAGGGAGATCAAATGTCTACCTTGTCCCTCTTGGAGAATGTGGCTCAGGTGTCCGCACCAGCCAGCTTCCTGATCCCAAACATCACAAGTAGGTGCCTCCCACCCAGGCCAGGCTTCCTGGTCAACCACAGTCTCCACTGAGGGCAGGGCTCAAGCTATTACTTTTATTACTATTATTATTAACATCACTATCACCCTCCATCAATAACCAGCCCATAGCCCACCAGTCTCATCAGAAATTGCACTTGGCACAAATTGGGAGGCTCTTGGCAAGAAAACATACCTCCCCAGGGCAAAGCAAACATTTAGACTTGGGGGGGCGCGGAGATTTAAAATTGAAACCTAAAAGATGAAGCCAGTTTCCATCCTAAACTCCTGCTGCCCCCAGGTGGGGAAATCGTTGCTGTTCCACTGTCTGAGGATAAACACCGGGGCTAGGAGAAAAGCCAAGGGGGTGGGTTCACTATTAGGATGAGTTCACCCTCCTCAAAAGATCAACCCATTCTTGCCTTGGGGATCTCAGGAAAACCCCTTCTTAATACCTTTTTCAACCCCTAACTATTTTTCTAAATTGGTGCAGAGAAAATGAGAAGTTGGAAAGGCAGTCCTGCACTGTGGCATGCTGGGGCAGCCTCAGGTGACAGTGCTGGAAATAGTGGGGGCTCCAGCCAGGAGGGTGTCCCAACCATGGATACAACCCCAGCCACTGATAGGCGGGTTCGCTTTCAAAAGGCAGCATGTGACCCCTTCAAAGGTAGCTGGATCTACCTGTGCAGCCATAACCATGCATCCTCCCCATCCCAGAGGCAGTCAGCATTTGGACAGCTCCTAAAGGTTCCAGCTGATTTAAAAGCAAACTTGTTTATAGCTGCAAATCCCTGGACAATTCACAAGGGAAGATAAGATGCAGCACGTGCTTGTTATGTTCAAGATGAGACAAAGCACAAAATTCAGGCTGCAAAGGAAACTTGGTGTTTGCTGAGAGCAGAAGAAGTGACAGATTATTAAAAAATATAGGCTGTACCGGGGAAAAAGTAATATTGGATTTTATGATTATTTCATACTGGGAATTGTTACATAGTTCCATGCCTGTTTATTGTATAACTACAGATTGCAATAATACATTTTGTAGCTTGTAAAGTTCTGAACAAGCAATTTTTACATAGCTACATTTAATAGGTTGGTTTTTTTCTTTTTTAAGAAAAGGAAAAAAAAAGCTCTTGTTAAGATGAGAAAATAAGCTTTTGGAAGAATTAAAACTACAATAATTTTTCCCATAATTTCCTTAGAGTCTAACAGGACCTGTTTAACACTTTTACTCTGATGCTCACCTGTATCAAGTAGTTTTGCAGTTAGGTCACTCAGTCATTTGCTAGAATTAGTCCTTCATGGGGCTTTTTGTAAAACCACCGGACAAATGATCAGCCCCATGAGCTCTCGCTGGATTAGAGAACTGTGGGGAAAGTTTTTTATTTATTCACAGAAGTTCTTAAGCATCTCCCACAGTTGGACACCATGGTGGACACTGGGTGCATGATCCTGAGTGAAAAACATATATGACTTCTGCCCTTGCAGAACTTACAGATGGGGAAGAAACAAACATCATCTGAGGAAGTCACACACTATCATGCAAATGCACAGCTAAGATCTTTTCTACAAAGGCAAATACATGGGCCATTGGAACCCAGAAGAGGCTGTCAGTCAGTGACCAACCAATTCTAAATTCTGATCAGAATCCATCCTCAGCAGAGTGGAGTATATGAGTCTCCAAATATAAAACAGTAATTCTGTGGATAGCAACATTTTAGTACAAAATGGTTTAGTGCCCAAAGTAGCTAATTCTTTCACTGCAAATACCTAAGCCTCTTTAGGATGGCGTCAATGAAAGAGATAAGAACCATATTAAATCTTCCAACAGAACCATGGGGCTCTTACCTCGGAGCACCCCATAAGGCTGCAAACCCTTCTGCCTCCAATGTACTGCCATTTCCAGGAAGCCCTTTCATTGGAGGTTAAACTAAATTACTGCCTTGGTTTCAGGAAAGAGCATGACACAAACAGGATATTATCAGGTAATGCTTTGCCCTGAGTTTTAATAAGAAAGTCAGCTCTGTTGGTTGGAATGCCCATGTTGAGACCCATAAACTCAGATGGAAAGATGCCACATACACTGCCTTTCAGCACATCCTGACTGTCGAGGTCCTCCTTCTACACAGTGACATTTCCTTCAGGGAGAACCAATGCTCGATTACCCAGGCAGCTCCTGGGTGAGGACTAGAAGGGACAGAATGGGGTGGGGGGGCTCCCCACTGAAACAAGTAATAAGCTGTAACAAGCACTTTATTAGAGCAAGGTCTGAGCATGACAAACTATTTTACCAGTATCATTGCCCTCTTAGAGCTGGGTGTGCACCAAGCTCCAAACCCACTCCGAAGCGCTGTAAACACATTTAATTTGGTCTCAGAGGAATCAGAGCTCTTGAGGCTCCTCCGGCCCCAGGAGTGAGAGGAGAGGACTTTATCGGGTGTAGGAGGCCACTTACACAGTGAACATGTACTCACCTGGTGGGGGGAGACCAGCCTGTGCCCCGTACCCATCATGTTCCAGCTAGAACCTCAGGGCCAGGTGTTCAGGAGGCTCTATTTCTGATTACCGGCCATACCTACATCCTCTCCTTCCCCTCAAACCAAATGCTGCTCCAAAGCAGATGCAAAAGAGAGGGTCGCCAGGAGACTGGCGACAAGATTGTCCCCAGATCTGACTGAAAGGCAGTCAGACTCCAATCACTGTAGGAATGGAAAGAGGCCACACATCTCAGGATATGAGTCAACCCTGCAGAGACATTCAGAGGCTGACAGTCAATCCACTACTGTCTGAAGGTGATCACTGGTGGGGGCCAGAGCATCTCCTCCAAGCCGGGGTTCCCATCTTCTTGCACAAAATATAGGTGCATGTTTACATGTACTTTTTAAAACAAAAGCAAAAGTATGATAAATCAAATAAATGATCTTACTAACTGCATTATAAGTTATAAATACATTATACATTTCAAATTATAAATAATTTTACCACTAATAAAAAGCATTAGCTCTAGGGTAGAGGCAGGAGGAGACAGGGAGGCAGGGTGGCTTCTTTCAATATACCCGATTTTATATTTGAATGGGGAACAATATACATATTTTCTATACAAATACAAATAAATAAAAGGATGAAATTAGTCACTAAATTAGTGAAAGTAGTCACTAAAAATCAAAACACAAACTGAAACAAACTTCCCAGCAAATCAAGTAGGGA
Organism: Leptonychotes weddellii; assembly: GCF_054177405.1. Taxonomy (NCBI): domain Eukaryota; kingdom Metazoa; phylum Chordata; class Mammalia; order Carnivora; family Phocidae; genus Leptonychotes; species Leptonychotes weddellii. Next base: position 2,242,879 of record NC_138374.1, read on the forward strand.
TTGACCAAGCTCCAGAAAGAGAAGCCACCTCGCGTGGGCCCCTGAGTGAAGACGCTGAGGATCAGAACCACAGCCAACCACGTGGGCATGCGGTAAACCTCTGTCGTAGCAAACCACTGAGATCTGGGGGTGCTTCACAGTGTGACCCAGGTTATCTCTACTAATATTGGTTAGGTAATAAGTAGCATAATTATACACAACGAGGAACAAGGTAACTGTGCTGTTAGGAACCAAGATTTTCAGTGCAAAAGAGAAATAAATATATAATTAGTTTTGAGTAATTAAGTTAAAGACCTTGTAATGTCTCATTTGAATTGTAGATTAGTATGAACCTATAGTTTTCTCCCTATCTAAAAAGTATGTATTTCTTAACTCTGCTCATTGAAAGGCCTAAAATCAATGGCAATCCAGTAGCAATGAGCATCACTAGTGCTCAGATTATGATTCTAAAGACCATTTCTCACAGAAAAGAACCAAGGTTCTTTAGAAAAATAACTCATTCCAGGTCTGGGGCAAGAAATGTTCAAAATGAGTTTGAGAACATCTTGTTGGCCTGGACACACACATAGGCCACGGAGATTTCATCCAAAGGACTGGAGCCAGATGGATGGGGCTCTCACTAGCCCAAGAAGAAAAAAAATGAACATCAAAAAGATCACTGTTAATTGCAATGTGGTATCTTTGGATTCTTGAGAAAAAGTATGATGGTGGAAACACTGGGGAAACCCAAATAAAATCTGGAGTTTAGTTAATATAATTATGTACCAATGTTGTTTTCTTAAGTTTGACAAATATACCTTGGTAGCGTAAGGAAATCTGTGTGAAGAGTATATATGGATTCTGTACTATCCTGGCAACTTAACTGTAAGCCCAAAATTATTCCAAAATTAAAAAAAATTAAAAATATAAATGACTATGATGCATTTAATTACAATAGATATAAATCTGTGGGTTCATAAGGATCCTGAAAAAGCTCATTGCCTGCCTCTGAAGATTGCTAGGGAAACCAACTCATTTGTATGAATTTTAACAAATAAAGGGAAGGAATAAAGCATCTATCTTGCCTTTCTTGTAGGGATTGTATTTCAGGTGAATCAAACAGTTAATGAAGGGCAAGACTGTCTTTATTGACAGCCCAGTTAGTAAGTACAAAAGAAATGATAGAATTTTCAAATTACCATGCTGTTATTATAACCATTATAGAGGGTATGGAAATATGGTAGTATCTAGAAAAAGTTACTGATGCAATTATTCTGTGATCCAACAACTGCATCTGTAGAAATCTGTCCTGATACATATTAGACATATGCACCACGCTATTCAGTGAAGTATAATTAGTAACAGGAAAAGACTAGACTTAACTCAGATGTTCATCAATGGAAGCGAAAGTATATTCACAAAATGGGATACCACACAGCTGTAAAGTAGAAAAGAGGCATTTCCCTATATATTTATATAGAATGATCTCCAGGATAGTATTTGTAGGAAAAAAGCTAGGTAGACAAAAATACATATGGTATGTTCTTTTAAGAAAGATAGAGACATTTTAAAGACATGTGAATATATATTTGAATATATAAAAGTAAAGCAAATATTAAATTTATTTGGCAAATAAATGTATCGAGTTAATTAAATTAAAAGAATTTCTAATGGTCACTTTTAAAGGGAGACAGAACAAGGGCAACCAGGAGAGAAGCCTAATTTTTATGAATACATCTTGTTTTATGGATTCGACTTCAGAAACAGGTAAATATTTTATATGTCTGTGAAACCAAATTATATTAAAAATCAATCCCCAGATTCCAAAGTAAGTTGAACCATATGAACATAACTGTGTTTTGAGTTAATGGCATAACCTCTTAGAGGGGAATTATTTCAAGTAATTTTAAATCACAGCGAGATCCCTGTACATCCCTAATGGGATGTAATCTAAACCAGAAAGAACTGCAAGGACTCTTGACTGGATCCAGGAGGCATGCGGTCAGCCACAGCAGTGGTGTTGGAGGGGAGAGTCAACGTGGGGGCATTATTCTGAGACTGCTGTGTGTGCACGCATGTTGTGAGGTGAAGCAAGTCAGTAATTTGTTGGTGTTATTAGGAAATGGAATTCTCAACCTCGGAGAAAGAGAGATACAGATATAAGACCAAAGAGGTTAAGCAGAAATTCTGTAGTCTTTAATTTTCATTGAAACTGCTACTATAAATCTATAATTTCTTACATATGTGTGTTTCCTAACCTGGCCACTGAAAAGGGGTAAAAACAATGACCAATCCAGTAGCAATAAGCATTCCCACCACCCTATTTCCTACGATACTGTGTCCCACGAAAACTAAGCAACCCTCCTTAGAAAAATGTCTGATTCAGTAAGACAGAAAACGTATAAGATGTGCCTGGAACATTTTGTCTTAGCAGAAAGCAAAGATGCTACCAAAGATTGGGGTCACATCACAAGGACTCAGAATCTAATGTGAAGATGCTCTGATAACCCCAAGATGGGACAATTTCAGAATCGATAAAGGGAACAACAGCAACCATTTAAATCCATCAAACTGTTCAAAGCCAGGAGTTCATAATGATAATTTTCTAAAACTCACTGGTCACCATTGGAGCATGCTAGCGATTAGGTCACTATTCTGAAGCTGGTAAATAAGAGATATAACGCAAGCATTTATCCTGCCTTGCCTGTAGGAACCTCATCTTATGACAACGAAATCATTGGTGAGACCCTTCTTGTAGAAGTAGTACATCTAATAAAGGAAGAATTATAATATCCCCAGTTTGCAGTCAATCCCTAATAAAGTCATGAATTTGGGCAATGGTTGTCGATGGCTTGTGACACCCTAAAAAGAGAATCAGACGTCATTGCCTCTGGATGGAGGTCACAACATCTGCCTCTTGGCCACAACAATAACCCACAACCCTGAATCTGCATGAAGGTAAGATCTAATTATCGACTTAGAGGAGTTACAAGGGAAACATCACACACACACGTGCACACAGCAGGCAGTCAGCAAAACCCGGCTGCAGGAAGCTTTCCAGGGCTGGTGAAGAGGTGAAGCCAGTGAAGAAGAGGCTGGAGAAGTAGGGAAAGCAAAGGCAGATGAGATGGAGAACGTGAACAAGAAGAAATGTGCAGACTGAAGTTGATCCACACCCCACCTCCAAAATGAAGCTTCAAAAATGCAGCGGAACCCAGACGAGACTGGGTCTCCCTTCCAACTTACAGGAAAAAAGCTGTTGTAACAAAACATACTAAACAAAACCACAAAACCACAAAACACAACCCACAAATGGGGAGTGTGGGAAATGCTTCAGGACACGTGCGTCCCAGCGCCCACAATAAGCCAGGGGTGGGGAGGGCGGGGCAGGGGCCATCACTTACCAAGTCACTCAGCAGACCTACCCGATGAGTGCAATGTGGGGACCGTGTCTGGCTCCTGATTAAAAACAAACCAACAGTAAAACTACATTTTCTTAGGGAATTTGGGGAAATTGAACATAGTCTGGGTATAGATTATATTAAGAAATCATTGTTAATCCTGTTCAATGTGATAATGGAATTGTGGTTATGTTTTTATGTCCTTATCTGTTAGAATTAGCTATTTGAATATTTGTGGGAGAAATCATATGATGTTTGGCATTTGTTCTAAAATCCTCCAGAAGAAAAAACTACTGAGAGTGCGTGAGGGAGCCAAGGCGGGTGAGTGCTCCTGGCACTGACGCTGGGAGAGGGGGACAGGGACGTTCCTCCAGCCGGTGCCCTGGGCAGCGCGAGCGAGGAACTTCCATGGCGCCCCCCACTCCTCCCCGGCGTGTTGAGAGATGTGTAGCTCAGAGCAGGGCTGATTGGACCCCTTCATATTGTGATTCACAGAGCACGAAGAATTTCTTAGCCAAAGATGCTATTCCCACCGGCCCAAATCCCACAGCTGGGCCACATCTTCCTTTAGGAATTGGAAGTCCCTTCCAGAGGTTGCCATGAAAGTGGCTAAAACCTGGGGCAGTGCCTAATACCTTCGGGGGTGCCTGGGAGCAAGCTGGAAAAAGCTTCATGGACAAAAGACCTCAACCAAGATGTGCATCCGTGAGGGCCGTCCTGCTGGTGAGTGACAGAATCCCCCCACCAGAGTCAAAGCCAAATCAGCCCGAAGGACAGGCATTCCTTAGAAGGCCGTGGGTGTGCACAGAGCAGAGCAGGAGGCACAGAGGCCTCCAGGGCCTGAAGCCGGGAGGAGGTGAGCTCTGGGCAACCAAGGGGACACCCTGACTCAGGAAGAGAAAGCCCGGCCCTGCCCTCCCCCCGCCACCGCCGCCGCTTCCTCCTCTTGGTGGGTCTGCTTCCCCTTCTCCACCTGAAACCCAACCAAGCCCCTGCCAACACTGCGTCTTCTCTCTGACCAAGTACACGTGGAGAATGCAGGTCCCTGGGCTACCATAACAAGGCACAACGCCCGCTTCTAGGTGAGTATACAGACCGCAAAACACTAATGCAAAGGTTTGGCTCTGCTAGAGGATGTGACTTCCAGGAGGAGAAGGTGAGGGATGGCAGGTGAAGGAGAGGAAGGACTTGTAGTGCAGAAGCAGTGGAAGAAGGGAGATGATGTGTGTGGCGGCGGGGGGGGGAAGAAGATATGCAGAGGAGGGGAGGGAAAGGGAGGGAGATGATGTGCGGTGGGGGGTAGGGGAGGAGATGATGTGCAGGGGGGCAGAGATGATGTGCAGGGGAGGGGAGATGATGTGTGGGGGGGTAGGGGAAGGAAGGAGATGATGTGCAGGGGAGGGAGGGAGATGATGTGCAGGGAGGTGGGGGGAA
>NC_138374.1:2248192-2282512 GCF_054177405.1 Leptonychotes weddellii
GGGAAGGAAGGAGATGATGTGCAGGGGAGGGCAGGGGAAGGAGGGAAATGATGTGCAGGGGAGGGCAGGGGATGGAGGGAGATGATGTGCAGGGGAGGGCAGGGGACGGAGGGAGATGATGTGCAGGGTGGTGGGGGGAAGGAGGGAGATGACATGGCAGGGGTATTCTAGGGCAGCGGTGTTCCACGGTTTCCCGTCCCCTCTTTCCTCCCGGTTGGAATGCCTCCCCCAATGGCTGCCACACTGCCCCCAGCCTCCAGTTGACCACAGGCCGACCAAGGAGAGCCCAGGTGCAGCAGGCAGAGCTGAAGAGGCGCCTTTCTCTCTTCCGGTGCAGATGCTGGTCTGGGCTGTGCATCTTCTCAGAGCTTCGGGTGTCACAGGTAGGGAGGGAAGCCAGGCCCAGCTGCAGGGAAACCAGGCTGCAGACGTCCCTGAAGCAAGGCGGGGGGCTAGGTCGGGGTCAGTGTGGGGCCGGGAGGCAGTGCCCAGGTCTCCATGAGGGAAGGAGCACACCTGGCCCAGAACAGGTGGTCCCCGGAAAGCCGTGCAGTTGGACCTGGAGCTGGGCTGTGCACAGCACGGGACTCCAGGACGTCAGAACCACCTGGTCAAGGGACAGGCCAGAGGAGGCCATGTGCTTGAGCTGATTCGCATGTGGGTTTCTGCTGCCAACTTTGGGCCAGCCACAGGCCCCTGAGGCCGTGAGCTCTAGAGGGCAGGGCCATGTTTGTGACAGATGCCCATTCCTGCAGCACTAGCTTATTCCTGGGGCCCCGCGAGTACTGGGGAGGCATCTGATCTCGGCAGGGACTGCACTGTGAGCTGGGGTTTTACTGGCCAATGGCTCAGGGTGACCCCAGGGGGCAGCACCTAGCAGTGAGGACCAGGGGCACCTGTCCAGGGCAGAGCAGGTGGAGTGACATGCCCAAGTGTCTCTGCAGACTCCAGGCTACCAGGGATAGGAAGCCAGAGAAGGATATCAGAGGAATGTTTGTGAGCACCCTGGGACATGCGGGGGGCTGGGAAAGTAATGAGGGGGGACATTGGCCAAAGCAAAGAGCCAGAGGCAAGGCTAAGCTCGCAGCAAAGGGCCAAGGGATGGTGAGTTCTCACAGTGACCGTGACCTTGATTATGCTCAGAGACCAGCGAGGTCCACAGTGTAGGGCCAGAGACACATATGCACCTCACACTCGAACCCCATCCCTCCTCTCTTCCTGAGGGGCAGGGCTTTAGCTGCCAGTCTCCCATCCAGACTGCAAGCTCCTGAGACAAGGACGGTCCCGCCCTCAGTGTCCCCAGTGCCTAGCACGAGATCCAGCACAGAAGAGGGGCAGGCCTATGCTGAGTTGAATGTCCACACCCTTCAAAGCTGCCCAGCACACGTGGGCTTCAGAGAAGGCCTGTAATAAAGTTATCCACTCTTGATTTCTTCACCTGAATCCAACTGCTTGGTTCCCAAGTGACCATGGAAAAGACAGAAATGGAGCCTAGAGAGCACACCCTGCAGAATGAGCGAATAAGAGCCTAGCCTGGCTAATCCGTAGCCCACAGCAAATGCAGAAATGCTGTGGATTACAGCCCAGAGTAGCACAGGACATCCCCTGGCCACAGGAGTCAGCCCTCCCATCCTGTCCGCAGACATGGGAGTGGAGAGGGACCGTGGGAGGTCCCGGCGTCCACCCTGAGAGCTCTGAAAGCCATCTGCTTGCAGACCTAACTGCAGGTGGGGTGGCTGCTCTGGCCAAGAGGGGTAGTGATCTCGCCTTACTCAGTGAATGATCCTTCCTCGGCTGCCCCGGGGCACGCATCAGGGCACACGAATATGAAATGCACAGGTTCTTAGTTACATGTCATGTGAAGTCCAGCTGGCAGGGTCAGATGAGGACAGGGGGTGGCCTCTGAGTGGCTGGGTCACCAAGTGGCCAGTCTGGACAACCGGACTTGGGGAAACCAGGTCACTGGGGCAGGGGAGAGCCGAAGCAGCATTCACTGCAGCAAACACAGCTCGCCCTCCTCCCGGCTCAGCAAGCAAGACCACAGCTTTCCCACAGGCTATCCTCGTTCTCACAGGCCTCCCCTTTGTCTCCTAAATGCAGGCCGGTGTCAGAAATTCTTAAGAATACAGATAAACTGCAGCAACACAATCACTTGTAACTCTACCTGTCACCCAGAGACAGTCACCGTTCTTGTTTTGGTGTAGAGCCTTCCAGAATTTCAAAATTTCATATTGATTTACATCGTACGAGCTGGATCATAGTGATTGCATGTCTACTTACCATTCACTAACTATGAGCCTCTTTCTCTGCACTAAATACACACCCTTTCCCACCTGGACTCTCCTGGAGCTCCAACTGGCTGTGTCCTTGTGCAGATTCTAGACTTCATTTTCCCAAGCTTAACTGACAGAGAAGATTCCAGACCTTCCCTCTGTAAACTCTGCCCTACAGAAAGTCTAACCCTGCAGAGAAATACATTTCATTCATTTTCAAAAAGTCCTACACAACACCCAGGCTGCCCAGCAGCATCTGGGAACCTGCCAGGCCCACGCTGGAGATGGTGGGACGGGGCAACCACGTCATCACGAGGAGGAGGCAGCCACCACAGGCCTGGGCGCCAAGGTACCCACATGAGCCGCACCATCTGGGGGCAAGGCCAGGTGTCTCCTGGAGACCGTGGCTGAGGGGCTCCTGTTCTTCCTACATGGGGCCACCCTGCCTTCCTCAACTCTGGGATGCGCACATTTTACAGTCCGACCACTGCTGGGTGTGCATGCGTTATTACACGGTGCTTTCTTCAACTCTGATTTCCATTTGTCTGGAATGACCTACAGTAAAGTGAAAATGTGCATTGTGAAGTCCCCAAATAGTTCACCCTGCGGTGTTTGGGGCAGCTACAGGTATCTGCAGACCTCATTACCTGAAACCTGGAGCCAGTGCTTGGTGCAAGTGCCCATAAGACGTAAGTGACACGCAGAGCACCTGCAGGGGGCACAGGGAAAGAAGAGAGCACCCACTGCTGCCAGAAACACTTTCCCTGATTTTGTTCTTAGACGTGCCTGACAGCCTCCAGGACCCGCAGATGGCCGGGTCTGCAGAGCCCCAGCCAGGTTCGGTTGACAAAGGCTGCCGGTCCCTCCACCGGCCACGTTTGCCCGTGGATTCGGCTGCAGTCTCCAGCACCCACGTGCCTCCTGCACTAACGTCTTCCTTACTCCCAGCAGCTCGTGTTGCGGGAGCATCATCGTTCCTACCGCTGGCCTGACCTGCTGGCCGGGCCCACAGCGCACCCCTGAGCAGCCTCCGCCCCACAGGAGAGGACAGAGGGAGGCACTCAGCCTCTTGTTGTCACCGTCACCCGCCTGCACTCGGCTGGCCTCGCTGGCCCCCGTGCGGCTCAGAGGATGCTAGGCCCCCCATCCAGCCTGGCTCCGAGCCTGCCTTTCTCTGCAAGGCTTTTACCCTGCTCCCTGGAGAAAACAAACATTGGCACCAACCACCCTGAACTCCCACTGGGGTAAGGGAGAGAGTAGGTAAACGCCCCGCTCCGTGCCCACCACACCGACTCCGGAGCCCGGGCATTGGTATGCACAGCCTGTGTTCTTGGAGAAATTTTACAACAAACCTCAGTCTCTGATGTCCTGTTAATTTTAAAAGCTCTTCTGTTTGTATTACAAAGACATGCCAGCACGGAGAAGAGGTTCCTGCTCCGACACGACAAATGTATTACAAATGATGGAGGAAAATGTGGTTTGGTTTGGAGCCACTAGGAAAACAAACTGTACAAATGCCAAGTAAGAGAAGAAGTGCTGACATTGTAAATGCCGCACAGAGCAGTGCGAAAGTAAGTCGTGCACGCAGGAAAACCAACTTATACCTATCGTACACTGATAAGACCTCCGAATACACGGCATGCCGCGCAGAGTAAACACAGACGCCCGCCCCGACCGCGGGCCGGCCAGCATGCCCGACGCAGACGCCAGGGGACCGTGTGTGCACTGGGGTGAGGTGACGCAGGGTTTTGGAGCGTTTTTTATTTCATTTGTTTCCACTTGAAGCTGTAGGATCTTTAGGAGTGGGGGCACTCATTCAGGGGGCACAGAAACCTCATTTAAGCCTAAATAACCTCGCCCAGTAGGACCACTGATCTTTTTAACAAACCAGAAAGCCAAGACACCAGACGTGAATGAGATGGCTCTGAGTCACGAAGTCACTACTTGGCAGAGAGAACCCGAGGGGCCACTGTGCTCCAGCCCCTCAGCCTACAGATGCCCCTCCACCCCTCAGCCCTGGTACTGGACAGTCAGCAGAGCTGTGGGGCGGGACGGCGGGAGTGGGGCTGGGCTCCAATTCCTCCCCACGACAAGGTGTTCTCTGGGGATAAGGACCAGGGTCTTCCTCTGTGTCTTCCAAAACTACCTCTGAAATCTCAACAGTCAAAAACGGCTCTGCATCCAGCCTGTGGGGAGCACGGAGGAGCACCCCACAGTACTCACCCTATCTTCTGCCCCACAGAGTGGCAAGGGGCCTCGGCTCTGCCCTCCATACACAAGCCAACAACTTCCGGACAACCAGCCGCAGAAGCTCACCTTGCTGGGTGCAGTGAGTGTGGTTCCCAGCTCCACTTGGCCATCAAAAGCCCCTCTCTGGACAGACCCCACCCCCACAGCCTCACTTCGTCCCACCCATGTTGTCCATCTTCCAGCCAGGCCCCTCCAGGACGGGGAGGGCAGGGGGCCGCGTGCCCCGCTCGCTGTCACCCTCGTGCTCCGGCCCACAACCCCTGCCCTGCATGCAGAGGGCATCCCCTCGCCTGGCCTGTCTTCCGGTCCCATGCTCATTCAGTGACCACTTTTGCTAACATTTTTAACTGTGGTGAATTAGCCCTCTCAGGTCAAATCACAGAGACGCAAGTCCATCTGTGGCTGGGAGAACCAGCCACTGCGAGACTTTCTGCCAACTGACAAGGAACTCTCAACAGCGGGCCCCTGTGGGATGGCCGGGTAACGACGGGGTGCTGCTGCAGGAGGAAATGGCCAGTCCCGGCCCCAGGAGTGCACCCACTGGGCCCCGACCTCCTAGGAGCTCGCTCCCCACCAGCACATCCAGGGATGCCTCCTAGGACAGCCACAGAGCAATGAGAACCGCTGATTTGGACCCACTGTCCCTGGGACGCTCAGGGCCCCAAGTGACAGAAGACCCAACAGGAATGCAGCCACAGGGGCTTAAGCCTAACCAGAGCCAGGGCTGGACGCAGTGGGGGTCCCTCCGGCTGCCACATCACCCTGAAGGTAGAGAAGCAAGAGGGAAAGCCCAGTGTTCCCCCATCTCAGGGAAAACTAGGAGCCTTCCCAGAAGCCCCACAGACATCCAACATCTCTCTGGCCCATCGGTATCTCACTTTCACCAGCAGCCACGCAAGGGTGTCTGGGAAACCTGTAAGGAAACCTCTTTACCCCTGGGGGCGGTGGGGGGGGCCTACTTGCAGCCTGATAACCGGAAACCTGCCAGGACCCGCCAAGGACTCTCAGTCTGTGTCCATCCCAATTACAGTGAGCTCAGCCCCAAATGAAAGTAATGTGCGTGCTCAGACTGGCAACCTGTGCACCGAAAATCAATTTCACATTAACTTAAAGGAAAAACTTACTGAACACACATATTTCTCACTCACTCACCAACAGGGTCTGACAGTGTCCAGGCTGCAGCGCTGACTTATAAAAACTAGGCGGCGGCTGGAAGGATGCAAAGGAATGGGGGACGTGGGCACATCAGGGCGTCCTGGGCACACTCTCGGCCAACAGCACACCGCAGGCGTTAGGGGCCAGGGGAGGGCGAGCCCCACGGACCTGCCCTCGTCCCACCCCTCCTCCAGCCCCAGATGAGCCCCAACCCAAGGTTCCTGAGAACCGGAAGCTCATGGTCAGGGTGAGATCATCCAAACCCCTGGCTCCTGGATGAAGCTGACAAGTGTATTTAATTTGAAAACCAGATGAATTACTCCTGGTGAAAATTTCAGGTTAATCCTTCTTTGATGATTAAGACTCAAACACTGGTAGATAAATAATGCAGAGCCTCACTGACACAACACCAACACGGGAACACTGGACAGTCATGTTCCGGGGGAAAGGAAACACGGTTCTTAACCGCATCCTGTCCTCTTTAATCAAGCCTTGCCCCCTGCCCAAGCTCACAGCGCGGGGGGCCGCAGCTTCCACTGCAGGCAGCGGACAGCAGATGGGGCCGCAGAGCCGGGGCCGGGAAGACGCGGCCAGCCCCATCTGGACCCCACATCCCAGGGGGACCCCACAGACGACGAGCCTCTCCCCGAAATGCGGGCGCAAGGCCAGACGCTTCTGAGCATCGACACATTTCTTTTTAGGAATTTCAGCTTCTCCAGCCACACTTCTGCCCAAACCAGTCCCCTGAAATAGAATTAGGAGAGACCGCCGGTTAGGGGCTGCTCACAGGCCAGCGCTTAGTGGCTGGACACTGGGCCAGGTCACGGCACGGCCCTGTGGGCCCCGCGAGGAGGCAGCAGCTGCTGTGGGGCCAACTAGGGGCCTGGTCAGGGCTCAGCCAAGCTAGGCCCAGCCGGCCAAAGGGACCTGCCAAGCAGTCCACGCAGAAAGGGAGGCCGGGGGGGTGGGGGTAGGGGTGTGCCTGGGTGGCTCGGTCGGTTAAGCGGCCGACTCTTGATTTTGGCTCAGGTCATGATCTCTGGGTCCTGGGATGGAGCCCCATGTTGGGCTCTGCACTCAGAGTGGAGTCTGCTTGAGATTCTCTCCCTCTGCCCCTCCCGCCTCAAATAAATAAATCTTAAAAAAAGAGAGAGAGAGAGAGGAAGGGAGGGACTAATGGAGGGAGGGAGGCCAGGAGCATCCCTGGAATCGGGGCTAAAGAGGGGTCAGGGAGAGGCCAAAGGTGCAGCAGACTCAGTAGAGAGAAAGCCAAGGGTAGGGTCCAGCGCGCCAGGCAGTGAGGCAGGGACTCGGACAAACTACACGGTGGGTGGAACGGTGACTCCACCAGGATGCCTGTGTCCTATGTATGTGTGACCTCATTTGGCAGAAGCGACTCTGCAGGGGTGACTAAAGCATGATGCTGAGATGGGGTGGCCCTGGATGAGCCGGGGTCCGAGTCAGAGGAGGTGTGGGGGCAGAAGCCCCGCTGCAATGCCGTGGGGCCATGGGCCAGGGAGGATGGGCGTCTCTAGAAGCTGGTAACGGCAGGGAATGGACTGTCTCCAAAGCCTCCGGAAGGAACGCAGCCCTGCCGACCCATCTGGGAGCCCCAAGATAATAATTTGTGTTGTTCTCTCGGCCGCTCAGTTTACGGTAATTTGTCACCACGACCACAGGAAACTGAAATGACTAATCAGCGCCATGGCTCGCTTTGCTCAATAGGCAGGGAACAGACAGCGAGCTTCTCCGAGGGACGCCAGCCTCCCAGTGCTGGTGTTTCCAGCCCATCGGGAGAGACAGAGCCGGAGTCCCCCCACCGGGATGGAAAGGTTGAGGCTTGTGGCTCCCGACCCAGAGAGGCCGTGCCCTCCGTGGAAAGAGAGAGTCCCAGAGCTGGGAGGGCACAGGCTGATGGGGTGGGAGCAGTGCATGTTCCCCTGGCTCAGGGTCACCTTGGCTCAAGGTCACTAGGAGAGAGCAGGGGCATGCCTCCAGAGGGGCCTCTCTCTGACCTGGAGCCTGGACAGTGAGTGGGTCAGGATCCCAGAGGAGAATAAAGAGGAGAGGGCCTCGCCCACACCCAGGCCCCTTAAGATCCCAGGGTGGGCGGAGGGGCCTCCAGAATCCCCAGACCGCACCACCAGCCAGGTGATTAGGAGCTAAACCAAATGTAATTCATTTAGAGAAATGTGACAGGTCACATCCCCAAGAGTCCTGGGAACACTCAGTTGTTACGCATTTGCAGAATACCCAGAAAATTACAACTTATTCACAATTTCAAACTCCTCCAAGAGTTTCTGGAAACTTCTTTAGTTTCCACCATGGAGGAAGAGAGGGGCTGGCCAGGCACTGGTATTCCCATGCCCCTGGCATCGCCACCACCAGGATTAAAGCAGTTTTGCTGGTCGCTGCTTTATTTGTTTATGCTTCCAAGCAAAGCTCCCTTTAAATGGAAGTTTCCACAGGAAGATCAGTGGAAAGTCGCTCTCAGCTGTGAGCTCCAGCAGGCGGGCAGACGTGTCTGAGCAGGTGAGCACACGGAGCAGAGCAGGGAGGTCTGCAGGGTGGCGAGGACTGGAGAGTCTGCCCACCACCCCGCACCCCCCCCTGCCCCCGGCCTACCCGTGACTCCTACCCAGCCCCGGGAGCTGAGGAGCTTCTCCAGAGCCTGGGTGACAAGTGTCTCTGAGCTGCCCTGGTTATCTGCACAGAGCACAGCCTGGGCAGGAACTCAGCTCCCTGTGGCAATGGCAGGCCACCCTCTCCCTCAAGAGGACAGGGACACAGGAGGGGGCCTGAGCAGGACACGAGAGAGGACCCTGATAATGCTCACGTGACCAGGGGCTTGGTTGTTGCGTGTCTGGGGAGGAGCGGGAGGGGAGGGGCTCCTAATGCGGTGGGGGGGGGGCTAGGGCAGAGGGCTCTGGGCCGTGGCATCCCTGTGGGGACAGGCCATACCACAAAGGGACAGCTTCCCTGGAGATGCACCCACAGTGGCTCAGGACATGCGGGTTCAAGGTGGCAGGAGGAGCGTCTGCCCTGGGTGCCCTGCCCTGCCCAGCCTCAGGCCCCCAGGCTCCCCCACGCCGTTGGGAAGGAAGGTGCAAAGCCTCCTTCCATGCTTTGAGGGACCTTCACCCAAGTCCATGCCCCCAGCCTTGGAGACTGTGTCACTCATTCCCTTCTAAGCTCGACTGCTATCCTTTCCAATTAAGGGAATTCAGCAAGGCAGGACACGGGGGATAGGGCTTCAGGGCCCAGAGCCGTGTCCCCAAAGTGGACTCCGAAACTTTCTGACATGGGGTTTTAGAGACAGCGGCTGGGAAGGATCTGGGGTGGTGGGTCAGAACAGAGCATTGTGGGGCCCTCCCCAGCCAGAGGCCCCCACCCCACCTGGGAACAGGTGAGTCAGGCCCCCCACCCCACCTGCGGACAGGTGAGTCAGGCACAGCCGTGGGCATCTGTGTAAGCTTGGCTCCAAGCTGGGCAAGCTCTGTCCCCCCACCCTCCCTCCAGAACCTCAGACCCCCCAGCCTGGCCCTCAACAAGCAGCACCTCTAATCTCTCCACTCCAGGCCCAGGGACTATTAGGACAACAGCACCTACTCTTCAGAGGACAGGCCCAGAGAAAGGTGCTGGCCAAGCCTCAAGAATGAATCTCCCATGGGGGAAGGTCAGGTGCTGCTCTGAGGGAGAAGGGCTGTGGGCCAGGAGGGGCCTCCTCTGCCTCAATTCACCCTCTGCTCCCATACCCTCTTCCCTCCTCCCTGGAGGACCCAAATGCCCTCCATGGAGCCCCCCATGCCCTCCCCTCCCCCAGTACAGCCTAACGTGCCGGGAAAGTCAGACCCACTGTGGGGTTCCCATAACCAGGACCTTGAGCACTACCACGGCCTTCAAGAACAGAAACGTCCGATGGTAATTTGCTTTGGAGGTTTCTCTCAAAACAGAAAGAATGAAATTAGCTTCTTAGTGGGGTAATTTCAGTTCGGCACCAAACAAACAGAAAATCACCACCAGCCTTCAAATGAGGCTTTCCTCCCATGGCTGCCTTCCTGTCTGGGTCTAAATAAATAATGAGGGTGTTAAATAGAAAACACAGCTATTACCTTAAAGAATAGAATTTCAAATCCCACAAAACAGTTGCTGGTGTTTCAAGCTTTGATGAGAAAAGAATAGGTTTACACCAAATTATATTTTCAATATGTTAATTAAACCCATAAAGAGTAACTATTTGAGTTTTCTAATCTAATAATAAAAAAGATATGTTTGGCCGACTATTTAAAGTGCTTGATGGAATATTTTCTATGCTTTATTTGCATACTGAATAAATGCAAGGCTAACATTCCAAGTTTTAGTAAACGGCTCCGAATTCCGTGGATGAAGGGTTCTGTGCCAGCGCAAACACGCTCTGTAATTAACTTCATTGTTTAGAAAACCAAGGCTACAAAAGTCTATTTAATCAAACTTCCCTCCGTGAGCTTTTTTTAAAAATTACACTTAAAACTCTATACACTGAGGGTCTCATTTCAACCACAGACAGGGAGACCATCTGACTAACTTCCATAGGAGAATCACAAATTGAAAAGAAGACAATTAGCAAAACTGAATTCTGAAACTCACATAAAAACATCAGAGACCATTAGGTTTGATGAACGAGCATTATCTTTTATCTGCCATTTCTGGACGTGGGTTAGCGTTGGCTCCATGCTGCACACCGCCCGGGGACTGACGGGAATCTGAAGACCATGCACAACCAGCCGTACCTCGTTTCCTCCTTGCTTTAGCCCACACTGAAAAGCGCCCTGCAGCCCATCTGATTCCATCCCTTGAAGCTGGAGAGAAAGCAGCAGTTCCAGGGATGTACTGCTGCACAATAAATCACCCCCGAAATGTGGGGGTTCGAGACAGCAAGAAGGTCTTATGATTACCTCTCGAGGTCTGGAGGTGGACGGGGCTGGCTGACGGCTGTCCCCCAGGTGCTAGACTGTTGCTCACGCGCTCACACATCTGGAGGGACACCCACGAGGGCCTCTCCACCTGCTGTCCCTGTGTGCGAAGCATGATGACTGGGTGCCCAGCACAAGCTTCCCGAGAGAACCAGGGACGCTGTGCTGCTCTTGCTGACACAGCCAGACCTCCCAGACGGTCACTTCTCCACGAGCACAGTCCCATCCAGGGTCCCAGAGAGGACCCAGCTGTGCCTCCCGACAGGGCATCAACCTTGTGCTATAAGGAGAGCCTGCAGGATGGAGAGCTTGCTGTGGCCATGCTGGGAAACACAATCTGCTCAAAAGCTCTGGTCCCTTCTGACCATAACCTGCCCACACCCAAGTGCCAGCCAGCACCTCTGCCCTCACCTCCGGACCTGATCAGCCACTGTCCCTGTCTCCTTCTCATGCGTCCCACAGGCTGCCCAAGGGCTGAGCCATGTCCCCCAAACTCAGATGTTGAAGTCCTGGCCCCCAGTGCCTCAGAGGGTGACAGGCTTTGGAGATGGGGCCTTTAAAGAGGTGACAAAGGTAAAAGGCGGTCACTAGGGTAGACCCTGATCCAATATGGCAGGTGTCCTTATAGGAGGAGGAGATCTGGACACAGACGCACACAGAGGGTGACCATGTGAGGACACAGGGAGAAGACAGCCGCCCACACACTGGGGGTGAAGTCCCAAAAGAAACCAGCCCTGTGGACAGACACCTTGACTTCAGACATCCATGCCCAGGACAGGGAGAAGATGAACTCCTGCTGTTGAAACCGTCCGTCTGGTCTGTGGTGCTGGTTCTGGGCCCAAGCAAACTCCCACAGCAAACTCAGTGCCTGCACCGCGACCCTAGAAAGCAGCAGTCGTCCGGGGGACACCTCCTGGCCCCCACACCAGCTAGCACCCACACCCACGGCATCCTGCCCCCACGGAATCCCCTTTGCAAGCCTGAGGCCACAGCTCCAACACTGGACCCTCAGCCTGCGCCTCGTCCTTCCACCCAGCGGCCAGCGTGCCCTTCTGAAGGACAAGGCAGTTGTGCCCCGCTCTGATTCACACTTCTCCCCACTGCCCTTGGGAAGCCCCCAGACTCCCTAGCCCGGCACAGAGGCCCAGGAGGCAACAGGATGTCACTGGGGGAGGGGGTGACCGCCAGCGGCACCAAGTCACTTGCTCGGTCCCAGCCCCACCATGGACAGCAGCAAGGCCTCGGTGAGTGGCTAACACTGTGCCCACACTGCCCCACGGCCCGGGGCTGCCTCCTCTTCCCAGGGTGGGCCCCCAAGGAGTGAGCCCCTATAGCCCTTCACAAGCCTCCAAGCACCTCGCACTTCCGGGCATCTGACAGGGGCCAGCATGGGGCAGGGGGCCCCACATGGTGTCATTCTTCTTTCTGCCTCAGAATTTCCCCAGTGCCATCAGCCTCCCTCAGCCCCCACGAGGCACAGCCCAGAAATGGACTCCTGGGCATTTATCCCAAAGAGTTGAAGGCCTATTTTCATACAGAAACCTGTGGAGAGTGCTTCTAGTAGCTTTATCATAATCGCCAAAAACTGGCAGCTGCTAGGACATCCTTCCACACTTGCTGGATAAACCCGCAGTGGGACGTCCACAGCAGAGAATGCTACTCCGTGACAAAAGAACAAGCCATGAACTCCTGCAACAACATGGCCCCAGTGAGGAAGCCAGGCCAAACAGGCTCCGTACGACATGATGTCTGGAACGGACAACGCAGGGATGGCACACACAACAGCACGCCAGGCGCCGGGAAGTGGTCACTACAGGGACCCATGGAGGGATTCTAAGGGGGATGAACTATTCGAGATGGAAAGTGAACTCGGATGTATGCAAATTTTTTTAAAAATCAACCAAAAGGATAGAGAACTCCAGTGGAATGTCAGCTCTGCCAAATGCATCAAGCTATTATAGACCCAGGCACACCTCGTGTTCCTGTCCTTCATTCTGCTGCGATTCACAGACACTGTGTCTTGTACAAATCGAAGGTTTGTGGCAGCCCCAGTCTGGCCAAGTCTGTCAGCACCGTTTTTCCCAGCAGCACCTGCTCACGTGGTGTCCCTGTGTCACATTTTGGTAATTCTCCCACTATTTCAAACTCTGTCATTACTATTACATTTATTACGGCGATCCGTGATCAGTGATCTTTGATGCTACTATTGTCATTGTTTGGGAGCACCACTGGCCGCACCCACAGAAGACCGCAAACATAATAAATGTTGTGAGCGTTCTGACTGCTCAACCAGCTGGCTGTTCCCCCATCTCTCTCCCTCTCCTTGGACCTCCCTATCCCCTGACAATACTACAATTAGGCCAGCTGTAATACCCCTACAATGGCCTCTAAGTATTCGAGGGAAAGGAAGAGTCACACACCTCAATTTAAATCAAAAGCTAGACATGATTTAGTTTACTGAGAAAGGCATGTTGAAAGCCAGAACAGGCAGAGAGCTAGGCGTCTTGCACCAAACAGTGAGCCAAGTAGTGAGGGCCACGGAAGAGTTCTTGAAGGAAATCAAAAGGGCTATTCGAGTAAATACACAAATGACCAGAAAGTGGAACAGCCTTATTGCTGATGTGGAGAAAGCATTAATGGTCTGGATAGAAGATCAGCCAGCCACAACATTCCCTTGAGCCAAAGCCTAATCCAGAGCAAGACCCCAACTCTCTTCAAGTGTATGGAGGCCGAGAGGTGAGGAATCTGCTGGAGAAAAGTCTGAAGCTAGCAGAGGTGGGTTCATGAGGTTTAAGGAAAGAAGCTGTCTCCATAAATAAAAGTGCAAGGTGAGGCAGCACGTGCTGATGGAGAAGCTGCAGCAAGTTCTCCAGAAGATCGAGCTAGATAATTCATGAAGGTGGCTGGCTACACTAAACAACAAATGTTCAGTGTAGATGAAACAGCCTTCTATTGGAAGAAAATGCCATCTTGGGCTTTCTTAGGCAGAGAGAAGTCAATGTCTGGCTTCAAAGCTTCAAAGGACAGGCTGACTCTCTTGTTAGGGGCTAATGCAGCTGGTGACTTGAAGTTGAAGCCAATGCTCATCAACCATTCTGAAAATCCTAGCGTCCTTAAGAATCATGCTTAAATCTACTCTGCCTGTCTCTATCAATGGAACAACAAAGCCTGGATTACAGCACATCTGTTTACAACACGGCTTAGTGAATATTTTAAGCCCACGGTTGAGTTCTACTGCACAGAAAAAGATTCCCTTCAAAATATTACTGCTTATTGACAATGTACCTGGTCACACCCAACACTCCGACGGAGATGTACGAGATTAATGTGTTCATGTCCACGAACACAGTATGTGTTCTGCAGCCCAAGATCAAGGAGTCATTTTGACTTTCAAGTCTTGTTATTTAAGAAATACATTTCATAAGGCTACAGCTGCCATAGATAGTGATTCTTCTGATGGATGTGGGCAACAGAAGTTGAAAACCTTCTGAAAAGGATTCACCATTCTAGAGGACATTAAGAACATTTGTGATTCATGGGAAGAGGTCAAAGTATCAACATCAGTGGGAGTTTGGAAGGAGTTGATTCCAACCCTCATGGACGACTTTGAGGGGTTCAAGACATCAGTGGAGGAAGCCACTACAGTTGTGGTGGAAACAGCAAGAGAACTAGAATCAGAAGTGTAGCCTGAAGATGTAGCTGAATTGCTACAATCTCATGATAAAACTTGAATGGATGAGGAGAAGCTTCTTATGGATGAGCAAAGAAAGTGGTTTCTTGAGTCGGACACTTCTCCTGGTGAAAATATTGTGAAAACTGTCCAAATGACAACAAAGAATTTAGAATATTACATAAACTTAGTTGATAAAGCAGAGTAGCAGGGTTTGAGAGGATTGACTCCACAATTTTGAAAGAAGTCCTACTGTGAGTGAAATGCTATCAAGCAGCATCGCCTGCTATAGAGTACTCATTCATGAAAGGAAGAGATAATCAGTGCAGCAAACTTATTTGCTGTCTTATGTTAAGAAATTGCCATGGCCATCCCAACCTTCATCATCCACCACCCTGATCAGTCAGCAGCCAGAAACATCAAGGCAGACCCTCCAGCAGCAAAAAGATTCTGACTCACTGAAATTTCAGATGATGGTTAGCATTGTTTAGCAATTAAATACTTTTAATTAAGGCATGTGCATTGTTTTTTTGGACATTATGTTACTGCACACTTGACAGACTACAGTATACCGTAAACTTATATATGCACTGGGAAATCAAAATATTTGACTCGCCTTACTGTGAAATTTGATTTATTGTGCTGATCTGGAACTGACCCTGCAATATATATACAAGACATGGTCTCCAAAGGGAAAACGGAGCTGACCTAAGAAGCTCTGGAAAGCAATGTTTTGAGTGGAAACCATAAGGCTCAAGACAAAAAGGAACCATACACAAACACTCTACTCTGCAAAGTTGTTTCTCACAGGAGTTCTGGATTCTGAAATGGCTTTTCATGTACACTGGAGTGGAACAAATAGGTGGTGGATGGAAGCAACCAGGGCCCTCCAGGGAAGAGAGGGAAGTTATAGATAAGCAAGGGAGAAGACCAGAATGGACCACATGCTCCCGGACTAGAGTCTGAAACATAACTATGAACTCGTGCTAGGATGATACAGATACAGATGGATAAGAACCAGTTATAGGTATTCGAATATGCATGGGTGAGGACAGACACATATATTCCCTAGTGCTGTCATCTGAGGGGCCCAGAAGCAACAACACCCAGTAGCAAGGAGCACACTCAGTGCCCAGATCTTGGTTTCTAAATGCCATCCCCCAGAGGAAGGAGCTTGGACTACTTGAAGAAATGTCTGATTCTAGGGTTAGGGCAGGACAAACACAAAGTGAGTTGGAGCATCTTACAGTGTCAGAAAGTAAGAAGTGCTCAAGAAGCAAAAGGATAAGAACATGTCCAAGCAATCCCAATGGCCAAACTGGAATCACTTGAACAAAAAAATAATGTAGGATGGAATTACAACCAAAAGTATAAAATAAATATGCATGAGTCTCTACTGATATAAATGCTTGAAAAGATAAATGGGGAGAAGAGATAAGTCCTCCTTACAGAAAAATTTCAAATAATTTATGCAGCAATTTCCCCCTCCAGGAAATGGATTTAATTCCCCTCCCAACTCTGAGTAAGGCTGGACTTAGTCACTTGCTTCCCAAGAACAGAGTCTGAACAGGGGGACAGTGACTGGACAGTGGAAAAACCTGGTGGACAGTACCCTAAAGTGTCTACGTTAACATCACCGATGGGAAGTCACGTTGAAAGCACGTACCCTCTGTATGATGGGATGAGAAGGTGCTTCACCAGGTGGTAGCTCCTGCTCATGAAAAACCGAGGGAGACTCTACAAAACACATGCCAAATGGCCTCACAATTGCTGAGGTCATTAAAAACAAGGAAAATCTGAAACTGTGACAGACCACAGTGGGTGAAGGCGGCATGACAACCAAATGCAATGTCATTATTATTTTCCGAACTGGCTCCAAGAGGTGAAGACAGACCAGCACACACACACACACAAAAAAACAGAAAATTCCAGATAAAGTCTGGAGTTGAGTGAATGGGGGCATGCCAGTGCTGATCAGGTAGTATTGAGAACTACATATACCACAGATGCAAGAGGTCAGCATTAAGGGAAACTGGGTAAAGGGTGCAGGGGACCTCTCTGCACTATCTTTGCAACTTTTCTATAATCTAACATTATTCCAAAATCAAGTTTATTAAAAACAACAACAACAACAACACAGGGGCACCTTGCTGACTGAGCCAGTAGAGAGTGTATCTCTTGATCTCGGGGTTGTGAGTTCAAGCCCCACATTGGGGGTACAGTGTACTTAAAAAAATTTTAAAACTAAAGGTATTATAAAGAATGAATGAATGAATGAATGAAGCAAGCAAGCACAGGGGTGTGGGCATACTTGGGACTTCTTCCAAGGCTAGTTTTGATAAGAACCATTGCTATTTCTTTTCCTGATGACAATCGAAGGATAATTAGCAGATTCCCCACTCAGCACTCCCAGCCTCATCCTGTCTCCTCCTCCATGTCTGTTGTCAGTCAACAGTGTTCACACAGGTCACTAGTTCTGCCATAATCCAATTACGCAACCAGGTAAGCCTTTTTTTAATATTCTAATAACTAAATCAACTGTTAAAATCAGTAGGTTTTAACAGCACAGTGGACTAACCCATTCTTGTAGATCTTTGTAAATGGGAAGATGGGTGCCTTAATCTGTTCAGGCTACGGTAACAAAACATCACAGACTGGGTGCCTCAGAAGCAGCAGACATTTATTTCACACGGTTCTGGAGGCTCCAAGTCCAGGATGAGGGTGACAGTGTGGTCAAGTCCCAGTGAGGGCCTCTTCCGGTGGTGGACGGCCACCTTCTTGCTGCACACTCACGTGGTGGGAGGGCCGTGCCAGCTCTCTCCGTCTCCTCCATAAGGCACTAAGCCCATTCCCAGAGCCCACAACCAATCCCCTCCCAAAGGCCCACCTCCTAATACATCATCTTGGGATTAGGTTTCAACATACAAATCAGGGTGGGGAGAGCACACATGGAGACCACAGCACTGGGGGAGAGGTAAGCCATTCCTCTCATGATGCTTCTGTCACACCATGAGATCCGTGGGGAATTTACAGTCACGCTAGATGCAAGACCCAGGGGACAGCTGAAGACAATTATATAATTGGTGCTCTAGAGTATTTTTTTTTAAAGACATAAAATGAAAAAATAATAAAAGGCATAAAATGTAAGTTGCCTGGTTGTCAAACTCACTTGGGCTATTTATAAAACATGTCACTTTATTTTTTTTTAAAGATTTTATTTATTTATTGGAGAGAGACAGAGACAGAGACAGCTCAAGAGAGAACGAGTGGGGAGGAGAGGGAGAAGCACGCTCCCCACTGAGCAGAGAGTCCAACGTGGGGCTAGATCCCAGGACCGCAGGACTGTGACCTGAGCCGAAGGCAGACGCCCAACTGACTGAACCACCCAAGCGCCCCTAAAATGTGTCACTTTAATTCGAGCATCCGTCTCCTTGTTTGTGAAAGGAGAACATCAAGCACCTGCCGAGAGCCCATGCCCTGGTCACACCGATGGCTCCAGGTTTACCGAGAAAGGCCAGGGTTGTCCCCCGTGGGCAAGAGGATTCCAAGAACTCACCACAGACATGCTCCTTTGTACGACATACAGATGTCAGCCACCTAAAAATCGTGGCCTTTCTTTTTTTTTAGGGGGGTGGGCAGAGGGAGAGGAAGGGAATCCTAAACAGGCTCCACACCCAGCACAGAGCCCCATGCAGGGCTCAATTTCATGACCCCGAGATCATGACCTGAGCCGAAATCAAGAGTCAGAGGCTTAACCGACTGAGCCACGCAGGCGCCCCATGGGTCAAAACTCCATAGGAATCGTTCCAGGTTTCTGTACCCGAGGCTGCAGTTCTGGCTTCCCGCCACGGCAGACCACCTGCATGTCAGGTCATGCTCCCACGACCGGCCCTTGGACTTGGCTGTGCAATCCCTTGTCTTGTTAATGGCACGTGAACACAGTGCAGCAAAAGACGGCGTCCATGACCCTGTGTGGCCGGGCTGCGGTATCTCTACCAGCAACCCAGGGCTGTGTCCCTCAGGAAAGAGACTTCACCCTAGAAGGTCCAGATGGAGAGTCAAACAACCACACAGGGGTGCCGAGACACCCAGACACGGACCACGGCCAGCCCTCCGCCTGAAGGATCACCCCGAGGGCTGGGGCCGAGAGCCAAGGGGAAAACCTGGTCCCTGGGCTCTGCTGGGGGAGACTCTCCCAGAGACATGGCCCCAAAGCAAAGTAGGAGCCGGAAAAGATACCCCGACTCCCAGTCCCCTGCTGGGCTATCACTAGCGGAATCCGACTGGAAACTAGCCAGTGAGGGAAGGGGGCCCAAGAGACGCCCTCTACCGGGGCCGGCCTGTGGGGAACCAACAAGGGCACAGAAAGGAGGAGGACCATAGACCGCCAGGGGTTCAGAAGCCGCGGCCAGCGGAGGCCCCACCGTGATGTTATCCGAACAAATGAGTCCAACACATGCATCAGAGACGAGAGGGGTCCTTGCGACCTGCCACGGTCTCAGGGGAGACTTCATTTGCTTCTTCAAACCTTTCTCTACTCTCCAACTTCTCACAGTATGTTTATCGTATTTTAGAGTCAGAGGAAATAAATGTACCTAAAATGTAATATAAAATACACATCTGGGGCACTGGGGTGGCTCAGTCAGTTAAGCGTCTGCCTTCGGCTCAGGTCCTGGGATCGAGTCCCACTTCGGGCTCCCTGCTCAGCGGGGGGCCTGCTTCTCCCTCTCCCTCTGCCACTCCCCCTGCTCCTGCTCTCTCACTCTCTGCCCCTCCCCCCACATGCGCTCGCTCTCTTTCTCTCTCTCAAATAAATAAATCTTTAGAAAAAATAAAATGGAATAAAATACCCATTTACGTAGACTTTAGATAGAACCCCATGAAATTCATCATGGTTGAATGTCCATTCAACTGACTCACAGAAACACATCCACATCCACACTCGCGCACACAGTGGACACGCACGCCTCCTAAGCACCCACAACTCAAGGCTAGGAACCCGCAAACGCCCACTGGGGTCTGTGGCTTGGCCGGGCGCTCAGGGGAGCTGAGGTTCCACAGACGTGCCCCGTGGAACGAAGATGTCCTGGCCGTCCTGCAGACATTAGCACCAACGGATAAACTGCAAAGCTTGAAGCCACGTGGCTGACCCGGCCCATCACCTTCTTCCACGTTTCAACGTCTGTGAGGACTCATGAAACAAAACCTAAGCACAAATAGCCTCCTCCGCTACGGTGGAAACGAGCTCTGCTTCTGCTGTGATCATTGGCCAAAGTACGGCATTTTCCTCAAACGCTGACCTAGTCCACAGCAGCGAGGGCCACCTGCCTGCTGCGGCCGCGGGAAGGGCAGCCTCCTGCAGAGCCCACGCCGAGCCCCACGCGGCCAGCAGCACCGTCACAGCGGGGATGAGGAATCACTGGAAACCTCACGTTATTAAAAAGATATACATTGTGACGGTAAGTTTATAACATCCCCACGATTTTGCCCGAAGTTCATGGCACGAATACTCTCTAAGCCCTGAACAAATGTCTCCCTGGCTACACATTGTCAGGGAGTGCACAGTTGCTCTGCTTGAAGACAGATAGTTGCTTCAGAAAGTTCCCTGCTGAGATGATAGATGACCAAGGTCCCCATCAGGCTCACTACAGGGAATGCGTCCTAAATCAAAGCCCTCAACTCGGCCTGCCCACACACTCCTCCCTGGCCCCGTTCCATCAGAAAGTCTCTCAAATACCCATAAAAGCTCTCACGAGCCTGGGATGCCCACCAATCCCAGCTACGGTGGAAAACACTCTGCCCTCGCTCGTGCAGACAGCTCCTCACCAACACACGGTGTTAGCTCACAGACCTCACACCGGATGCTGACGTCCCAACTGACCACAGATGACCCCCCAGGGCCCCAGGAGGCAGGGCCAGCAGTGGCCATGCGCCTTTCCAGTGGACACCTGTCCCTTCTCGGTTGGGTTCTCTGCATCGTGTGCTGTCTATTCCCTGCACCACTCCAAACTTCGCTGGGGCACCATCTTCCTCTCCCAGACTCCTTTTAAGGATGCAAACCAACATGAGGCCCCAAGAGTGACCTGTGGGTCATGCCTCAAGCAATCAACTTTATTTTGTCCCTTTGGCCAGGACGGAGTCATCACTCCCCAGCCGTGCGACCTCCAGCAAGTAACTGCGCTTCTCTGCGCCTCTGTGTCCTCATCTGTCAGGAGCAGCTCATATCCGTGCCTACAGTGGGCAGCTGTGAAGCTGAGCATGGCGCCCGGCACACAGGGAGGCCCGGGAACCACCCGCTACCACTGCTCCTGCTTCCGGCCTCAGGCGCAGACACTGCCCAAGCCCCGGGGAGGCAGGCCAGTGAATAGAGGGCCATCACGGGAGCCGCCTCGATTCTGTTAACACTGTTTGGTGACCTGGGACAAGCCACCTACCCCACACAGGTGTCTGTTTTCTCATCGGTGAAACATGAGGATTTGGGTCCAATTATTTGAGGTTCGCTTCAGCTTCCACAGTTTGATAAGTCAGATCGAACAGGTCTTCTGTTTTTGTCTCTAAATCCACCTTATTTAGGAAAAATAAAACTACTTTCTGCAAAGATGGGCAAAATCCAGAGGCCACAAGTCTTCTGGCAGGCAAGGTCAAGGGCTCACGTTCAGAAGGAAGGCCCCAGCACACCACCAGCGAGGGGCCCGTGGATCACCACGGGAGTCCTGCTGCCGGGAAGGCACAAGCCTTCTCGAGGGACTGTGGTTTTAGCCACTTCCTTACGAAACTCCACCACGATGCTCACCTGGGGAAGGACCCTCCAAGAAGGCTCTCAGAGCCAAGAAGTCCCAAGTCTGAGACAGTCTTCTGGGCCATTTGAGCCTGACCCAGCGTCCAGGAAACAGCGGCACCGGGCAGGGGCCACCGGACAGCACTGCCCCCAGCACCCAGAGTGTGTCCTGCCGGGTCTCAGGGAGGCCACGGGAGGAGCCAGCAAAGACCTGTGTGGCCCCAGGTGAGCTGAGAGAGGCAGCGCGGAACGACCATGCACCCGGCCGCCGGACTCCTTGTCCGCTCCGCCAGCTCTGGACAAGCATGGGGAGGCTTGCGGGCTCCCAGGAGTCCTGAAGAGCGTGGGGCATCGCTGAGTGTGTAACCTGTGGCTCCCAGACACTTGCAAGGACCATGCGTGCGGAGCAGAAGAGCCCTTCCTGGCGGCCCAGCATCCTGGTAACATGAGCGGCCCCCTCAGTAACGGTCACTTCTGGGGGCAGGTGAATAGAAGGGCAGCTGCCCAACCAGACGGCAGACGCCCCCCACCAACTGCAGCTCAGCGCAGGGAGCCTGCAAGGGACACAGAAGAATTCTGTCTCCACACCACGCTCACACTCAACACTCTGACACAGATGGCATTTCCCACACCAAGTACTTCTTAGACACCAGCTGGCTGTCCCACGGTTTAACTCGGCTCGGACCCTGACACCATCAACCGGAGACGGCTCAGACCCCACAGGTCAGGAGCTCAGCCCCACGAGACCGCCCCTCGCCCACTGTAGACGCTGATCGCAAGTCCAGGCTGTTCCCTGGGCTTCTGCCGACTGGCTCTGGATCAGAGCTTCCCACGACCCCCTGCTCAGGTTCCACGATTCACTGGAGGGCCTCCGAGAACTCAGTAAGACATTTTACCTACTAGATTACTGGTTTATAATAAAGGATACCACCCAGGGACAGTGAAAGAACAGCCCGGTGACCCGACCTGTTCCGGCCACTTCATCTGAGGTCCAGACACGAGATGAGGTTGTGCGGGCCGTGCCAGACAAGCTGTGCTAGCAGCTGACCCACCAGATCAAAGAGCGTGTGCGTGATCACAGACCAGCGCGACTACCCAGCCACGCCACAGAATCATGAGAAATACTGAACTGTTGCTTTTTAAGCCAAATGAATGAAGGTCAGGCATGACTGGGGACTACCTGCCCCCCACCCAGTGCCCCCCACCCGTGGTCGGTGAGGCCAGAGGCGCCTGCCAGACCTCCCGAGTGGCCCGGGGGTCATCCTTTACAAAGCACGCCGCAGAATCTGGTGTTTCAGCCACGGCCGGCCCCCAGCATGCAGCCAGGGCCAGCTCATGCCCCCCCCCACACTGGCCCCTAATGCTCTGTCTTGAAATTGTTTCACACGTCATTTTGCACTGGGCCCCGCCAATTACAGAACCAATCCTGACTTAATGCTCCTCCATGGTGGGTAGGGCAGCAGCCCCCCGGGGACATCCCACAAAGTCACTACAGGTTTCTGCTTGGTTTCTGGTTCTTGAGGCCAGACACCCTGAATCAAGAGAACATAACCAAGTCCCACCTACTTCTGGGGCCACGTTCTCACTCAGGCCTCCGCAAAGTTCTGCATGTGTCCCGTGAAGCAAACCGCCGACAAACACGGCAAAAACTTTGACATCAAGGCGGACATGTTTCAGAGCAGCTGTGCCCAGTGAAAGAACGTGCTCCCACCCCAGAGTCACTGGGCACGGCCGGTGGGAATGACGAGCCACCGTGGAAACAGTGTCATGGCTCCTCAAAAATCAAACACAGAATGACCCTATGATCCAGCAATTCCACTCCTCGGTATCCACCCGAAAGAACTGAAAACAGGGACTCAAAGAGGTACGCGTTCGAAGCAGCATTATTCACAGGTCAAAAGGCGGAAGCAACCGGGTGTCCGCTGACAGACTAAGAGATAAGCTGTGGTCCATCCATACAAGGGAATTTCATTCAGCCTTAAACAGGAAGGGAAGTCTGACACCTGTTGCTAAATGGAACCTTAAGGACATCATGCTCAGTCATATAAGCCAGTCACAGAAGGACAAATATTGTGTGGTTTTACTCACAAGTCCCTCGAGTCGTTGAAATCCTGAGACTGAAAGTAGGAAGGTGGGTGCGAGGGACTGGGGGCGGGGCACAAGGAGCTAGGGTCTCGTGGGGCAGATGACACTGTTCTGGAGATGGACGGAGGTGATGGGGCACACCATGTGAATGTGCTTCAGGCCACTGAATGGTATACTTTAAAACAGCCGAATTCTTTTAGTGGTTAAATTTTATGTTATCTATATTTTAACAAAAGCTTTTTTAAAAGAAAGAACAAGAAAACACAGGAGACAGGCAAGGGGGAGGAGGACAGGCGAGCAATGTCAAGAAAGGTGCAAACCCCAGAGAAGCACCAGGTTCCCACAGGGGGGATCTCGGCAACAGGGGCCCCAGGGGAACCGCAGACGAACCCCCAGGGTAGAGCTGGTGCTGGACCACAGCCACGCAGGAAAGCTCAAGGCCAGCACAACCACTTCAGTCCCAACGTGGCGGCTCCACACGGCCACCAGCAAGCGGCTGACGCGGGACGGTCACTCCAGGAGGGGCATCTCCGGCCACCTCCCTGCCAGAAGCAGAAAGCATCTCCGGGGTGAGAGCATCCTAACCGTGGATCCCAGCACCCTGAACACCACGGCTCTGCGCAACAAAGTGCGCTCCAGAAAAGAGCCCCTACTGTGGGCTAGTTTTGTACTCCAAGTTTTAAAACTTGCATTTTTATTATAGAAAATCGTAAAGCGCACAAGAAAACGGAAGTTATGAGTAGCCTCGCCACCCAGAAATGACCTCTCTCACACATCCTGGCATATATATGTACTTCCAGGCGGAAGGAAACCAGAATATGTCACCCCAAAATAGGCCCCTCTGGCACATTGCTTGTTTTGAATTAAAGGCACTTGCGCAAGAAGGATGCTCTGACCCTCCCTTTGCTCCCTGAAAGCAGGAGATAAAACTCCCACACGTGGAGGGTGCCCTCCCTGAAGCAGGAATGAAGCCGTTCGTACGAGAGACAGGAAACGGGGTAAGAAACCCGTATACACGAGCCTTGTCAAATGAACCCTTCCCTCTTAGCGCCGCCCCGAGAGCTCACCAGCCCAGCACAAACCCCAGTCTTGCCAGCTCGTCACATACTCACGGCTTCTTGGTCTAAAAGGCAGGAAAGCTTCCTGCTCTGCTCACTCTGGGGGTTCATTCTCCTGTGAAACCTCGCACATACATGTGACAATTCAATAAGTGTTTCTCCCGTGAATCCGTCGTCTATCGGTTTAATCTTGGGTTCAGCCAGAGACTCAAAGGATGGGATTCTTCCTCCCCTACAGACACACACGTCCAGAGAAGCAACCAATAAAATTTACGGGGCACCTGGGTGGCTCAGTCGTTGAGCGTCTGCCTTCGGCTCAGGTCATGATCCCAGGGTCCTGGGATCGAGTCCCACGTCGGGCTCCCTGCTCAGCGGGGAGCCTGCTTCTCTCTCTGCCCTTCCCCCCATGTGTGCTTGCTCTCTCTCTCTCTCTCAAATAAATAAAATCTTTAATAAAAAATAATAAAAATAAAAATAAAAATTACTGTGTCTGCTCTTTTCATGCCTTTTAAGACTTTACCCGTTACAAGCTTCCCCCGTATGATTCACTCTTCTTCTTGAATGACGTAGCGAGTGGACAACAGGCACTTGATGGCTCAGCTGCATTTCACGTGAACTGATTCACACGGCGCACATTAGGGCTGCTTCCGAGTTCGCGGGACTGTGGACACCGCAGGTTGTGGACCCTCATGGCCGAGCCAAACGCATGCGCAGCACATTCCCAGCGGGTTTCCCACTAGGTCAAGGGGTGCGCATGCGCTCCTTGGTGCCCGTGGCTAAAAGGCGCTCCAGAAAGCCACCCCGGGGTACACTCTAGGGGGGGTCAAGTGACAACCCCTAACGGGAAATCAACTTTGACTTGATTAAATTTGCTAAACAAATGATGGGATTTTGCTGTACATGTGGGGCCAATATTTAGTGCAAACACGCTGCGGCAGATCAGGGACCTGAGCCCCGGGGGAGGTGCCTCTGCACCCGCAGACATGCCCCACAGCCGCGCCCAGGCCCGGCCAGAGAGGACACGGATGGCGGCCACCTCCTCAGCGCTCTCGGCCCGCGGGGACCGGAGCTGGTTTGCATGGAGCTGCCCGTGAGCAGGGCAGGCCACGTGGCCCCGGCCCTCAGGAGCAGATCAAAGGCCCCCATCCTGGTCTGTCCCTGCGGGTGTTGATGGCATTGATTTTGTGTCAGAAGTTAGTGGGATTCTGTTTTAATTGATGGCCCCGCAGCTGACCCCAGGAATGCATTATTAATGAACGCTCCGTCTGTACTGTCCATTCAGGGCCCCCGCGGGCGCATCTCACGGCCGCGGGGCACAGGACCCACGAGGCGGAGGGCACACCAGGCAGCAGTAACCCAGGGCTCTTAGCGCCGTCTGCCCACACTGAGAGCTCATCCTTGGGGTCCTTGTGAGGGTCCCGGCAGCTAACTCCGCTCAGGGAGAACGGCGCTCCCCTGCCAGCATGCGTGGGCCCTTCACGACCCCATAGCCTGATGTGAGCACCATCGCAGGCGGCTCGGAAGATGTAAGGATGTGTCAGTGGGAGGGAGCGGGTGGGCGACCCCTGTACACGCTGGAGCGACCCAGTGGCTGCCGTCCAGCACTGGCTGGGACACGTCCGGTATCGAGGTTCTCCCCTCCTTCACAGTGCAGGCTCCGTGCACGTCCCACTCTGTCTATGGAGCCCAACTCCGGCCCCGGAGAAACCAGGCGGCAGACCCTCCACGGAGCAGGAGGCAATGTGTCCTCCCCCCGACCCAGGCCTCCCCCCGACACACGCACACGCACACAGAGCCTCTCCACGTGGACCCAGGCTGAGCGGACCGGCTCTGCCGCAACAGCCCCCCCAGGGCTGCGCTGGGGTCCCCTCCAGTGTCCCGCACAGGAAGCTGCAAACGCCCACCGCCATGGCCGTATTTCTAGCTGAGATGTGGGGCCCGTGTCCACCCCAGCTACCCCGCACCTGCTCCATCTGCTCCTGTGGAAACGACACTGGATCCTGACTGCTTGACCTAGTAGGCTGTCACCCCTCAGCACCCGCTGCAGCCTCCCCCAGCGCTGGGGTAAATTTTCAGACAGACAGATTGTTCCAGAGCCCCGGCAGGACTGGCTCGTTTTACTCCACTGGTCAGTATTTACTCTGAGTTGTTAAGTGTGAGTCCTTAATTCTGCCAAGTTCCCAACCGCTGTGGTGGGGCAGAGTCCCAGATCAACAGAACCGCTGGACTAAGGACAGCTGGGAGCCCCGGACAGCATGGCCGAACTACGCGGGTCAGCGGGCATTCCAACGTGGATTTTTTCAGAAGTGCAGTGTTGTTGGGGTGCCCGGCCCAAGCTGGGGGTGCAGGGTAGGTGGGGCTACAACAAATGTGAGTGCCGCCCGCTGCCCCATCCCTGAAGGCCAGCAGGGCTTTTCTCTGCGAGTGAGGAAGCCACAGGTGCCGGGGGGCCCACGGGAGGCGGGGGTCCCATGGCGGGCGGGGAGCGGGCACAGCGGGCTCGGGGCCAGGGCCCGTGGAAACGCTTCATTTCTCGCCACAAGCAAGTTCATAACTTCCGCATTCTGTTCATCTTTCCACAGTGCAGTCATAAAATACAACATTTAATATGTTTTTATGGCGGAAGGCCCATGAAGGCCAAAGTGCCCCGGACCTGGAAAGCCATAACCTGGCCCTGCAGAAGGGCCAGAGGACCTGGGGGTAGAGGGCAGGGGAGGGGGCAGGGAGCGGGCAGGGAGGGGCCTCGGGCAGAGCGAGAGGCCATGGTCACGCAAGCAGGGGAGGGGGCTGCGGCACAGACCCTCCTCAGGGTGGCAGGTGACAACTGGCACGGAGGCACAGGGTGAGGGGGAGTGAGCCCCGAGGGGCAGGGGGGCCAGCTCCAGGCGGATGGGGAGCAGAGCAACCCACAGGGGTGGGGGTTTGCGGGTGAGCAGCGCCCTCCTCCCGCCCCACCTAGACTCTCCAGGGACCCTGCGGCCCCACGCTGCTTTGGCAGCCACCCGCAAGGGACAATGTCTCCACAGAAAAGCCCCCTTAGCTCAGCCACTCGAGGCTGGACACTACAAGGAAAAGGGAGGGAACTATGTACACAAATACCTTTGGGGGAGCCCGACCCCACCACGACCAAAGGCAGGCCTCCCCCATTAACGGGGAAGGAAACGCAAGCACAGACCCAGCCTCTGGGGACATCTAGGGTCCTCACTGCCGATGGGCTCTCTTAAACACCCCCGCCGGCTTCCCTTGGCCCAGAGTCAGGCCTCTCCCGCCCCAGCGCTCTCGCACTCAGCCTGAGTACCTTCCAGCCTCTACTGAAGCCCATCGCATTTCCACCCTCCAGCCCTGAAGCCACCAACGGCTCCCCCATGCTGGGGGTCCCCTCAGAGTTCCACAGTCTCATATGCATCTTGGGTGACACGATGGGTTCTGTGCTGGCCTCAAAAGATATGTCCATGCCCTAGTACCCAGAAACTGGGAATGTGACCTCCTTTGGAAATAGGGTCCTCACATATGGACGGTAAGGAAATCATCCTGGATTATCTGGGTGGTCCTTAAATCCAATGACAAGTGTCCTTTACAGAGACAGAAGGGAAGATACAGAGAGGACATCCACGTGAAGATGGAGGCACAGATTGAGGTGATGCTGCCAAGGAGCCCAAGGGCCCCAGTAGACCCTGAAGCTGAAGAGGCAGGAAGGATCCCCAGGAAGCCCCAGAGGGAGCGTGGCCCTGCCTCACCTTGACTTCAGACTTCCGGCCCCCGGAATGTGAGAGGATCGATTCCGGTTGACCAGTGTGTGGTCACTCACCGACGCTGCCCCGGGGTACCGAATACAGTTGGCAAACATGCGGTGTGGCCAGTGGGCAAGCAAAGAACTACTGTCCTACTTCTGCCCTGACAACACGTCCAGGGAAAGAAATACACATAAGAGACAGTAGGGAAAACTCTGTACTGACCCACCAGGGAAACGTCAGCAGTTCCTGGAGCAACCCGCGCGCAAGTCAGGGAAAAGAAGGGGTCCTGGTAAAAGCAAAGGGATCTAACACTCAGCCCCTCTGGGGTAAAGGACCGGAGCCTCGTTCGGAAATTCTGGCACTGAGTACTCAGAACTGCTTGTTCTGAAGAAGGGTTTCCATAGCACAGGGACAGGGCTTCATTACAGCTTTGCAGAGCCGCGAGCATTTGGCAGACAACCCAAAATCACCAAGTGTGCACGAGGCCTGTTCTGGGGAATCCAGAAGGGGCAAGGGGAGGAGAGGCAGGGGTCCTGCTGCACACTGGCTCTGACCCTGGAGCGGCCGCCCGCTGCCCAGAAACAGGGGCCAGCTCAACATCTATGACGCTGGGCGGTGCCCTGACCCAAACACTCCCCCCAGGGAAACATCTTCTGGGACTCCTGTTGGTTTCGGGTTCTTCTGCCTTTTCACAGCAAGACATTTCTATTTTTTTTTAATGTGAATGATTTCAAACAAAAGCAGTGATGAAATATACATGAACATTACCATGCATGGCTTTTTAGCTAGAAAAATTTCCTCACGGTTAGAATAACTGCTTCAAAGTGTTGTATAGCTGGGAGCCATTTGATTAGGTTAACACAAGGGAAACATCTGCAGAAAGCACAAATCTAATAACCACGTCTGAACCAGGAAAAGCAAGGTATTAATCAACACACAAATGACACATTGCACTCCTGGATGTCTCCCTAAACTTACAAAAGTGTCCACAAAATGAGGAGGTGCAGCACTGTGCCCCGAGTCACTGTCAGACCTGGGCCCTTGGCCCCAAGCCTGGCTGAACACAGCTGCCCTGCCCGGGGCGGGGGGGGGGGGGTGCAAATATCCCCTGCCTCCCTGAGGACAATTCTGAGGGCCATCCGAGCTCCAGAACTCCCTGTGGGCTGCTCTGCGGCCTCTGTTGCAGCTGCATCTGCGCTCAGCACCTCCCTTTGCTCTGTCCTGCCCCCAGGCACTTACAGATATCCTTCCAAGAGCCCCTTAGAAAAATTCCCCACGTGAACGCCTTTGCCTCAGAGTCTGCTTCCCAGGAACTGGACCTGTCCTGGCTGAACCCCTCCTGTCCCCATTTCAAGAACGCCATTCCTTCTTCAGTCTCCTGGAGAAATATGAACTCTCCTATCTTCACGTTGTTTTCAGACTGTGTTATTTCTACTTCCCTTAGGTGTGCATTTTCCTGTGTGGGTTCTCCTCACTTTCTCAGGGCTATGAGTTTCTTTTTTTTTTTTTTTTTAGATTTCATTTTTTAAAGTAATTTCTACACCCAATGTGGGGTTCGATCTCAGAACCCTCAGATCAAGAGTCTCACCTTCCACCAGCTGAGCCAGGCGCCCCTGGGCTACGAGTTTCTTACTGTGATTTGTCATTTTTGTTTGCAACTTTTCCCGTGGACATTTTCCCTCTTACCCGATTTTGCAATTGCCTCAGACTGGCCCTACAGGGTTAAAGCAGATTTTACAACAAGAATTTGGGGCTGGAAAAGCCTTGTTCTCACCACTCCATCTGGCCCCCACCTTTCCTGGACTTCCCTTTGGTCTCTGTTCGCCCCCCATCCTTTTTTCCAGTCCTGGGCCTGGGTGTTTTCCTCTTGAACCTGGCTTTTTCTATTTATGTATTTGTGCATTTCAAAGTTTGCTTATCACTTGTAGCAGGAGCAGAGACGGGAGGATCCACTCCCCCACCTTACCTTAGAAGTCCAGCCCAGCTCTTCAGCAGACAAATCCACATGTTCAAAGGCCCTTCTGCATTCTGAGTCTAAATCTGCCTCCTCTTGTTGTCTTTATTAGTCTATGTTCACCCTTTGAAGCCACCTAGAAAAGATT
The DNA here is from genome assembly GCF_054177405.1 of Leptonychotes weddellii. Taxonomy (NCBI): domain Eukaryota; kingdom Metazoa; phylum Chordata; class Mammalia; order Carnivora; family Phocidae; genus Leptonychotes; species Leptonychotes weddellii. The sequence goes on from NC_138374.1 coordinate 2,278,250, forward strand.
CCCTTCTTCTGATGTCCTGCCAATAGGTGGTCACTGATGCGGTTCCCATGCCTTTTCAGGCTAAACATCCCTGTGCTATCTAAAACACAGTTCTGAAAACTTTTACTCCCTAGAAATCCTTCCCTGGATGCACTCCCATGTGTCAATTAATATTTAATTCTCTTAATAAAATTTTTTTAATATAATTCTCACCATTTCATTTTGCCATTGACAAGTCTACTTAGACTCCTAATTTCACTGCCAGAATCCTTCTGTGTGCAGAGTTATGCACCCATGGCTCAGCAATCCCCCCAGGATATCCCTGATAGACGGCCAGCCTGCCCTTCCTGGAAAATTCCAGACACAGAGAACACAGAGTCACCAGCCAGTTCTCAGACCACTGGGCAGACACTGGGCGTGTTGGTCCTTTCATTGAGTCCAAACCTTCCTTCAAAAAGATGAATGTACAAGGACATCAGATGCAACAGTCCTTCTCATTGAAAGCTGGGGCAGGGGGTGCAGGCCAGACACCCAAACACTCGTGAAGTGAGGGAGGGATTAAGTAAACTGACGTAAATCATGCCCAGAGAGAGATGAAATCTGTAAATGCTGCCATGGTGTGTCTAAAGCCACAAACTGTCCGGGACACACTGTTACGGTGGGGGCGGGGGAGGGGGACAGAACGAGCAGGAACTGGTTTAAGTATGTAAACAAATAAATAAAAGCACATCTATGTGTCCGTATTTGTAAATACCTAGGAAAAAGTCTGGGTGGTTGCTGCCGGCAGCGGACAGCGGCTCCCTGTCAGGCAAAGCATGAAGCAGGTTTCTGTTTGTTTTATAACTAAATACTTTTACATTGTTTGAACTTCTACTGTGAAGATATACAACTTTTGTAAAAGAAAAAAGGAAAACAAATTTTCCAAGGCCATGAGCAAATGAAAAATAGTTCTCCTAGCCCACTTGAGTATTTGCTGTCTGCAGACCTGTGCCAAGAGCACCACGTGCCCACGCGTCCTGAGCCTCAAAGCAAGCCTCTGCCACCACATCCTTTAACAGGTGAGAAGGCAGAAGCACAGAGAGGTCAAGTAATTTTCCCAGGCCACACAGCAAGAACAGTGCTGGCCAGGACGAGCATGCTGGGGTCCAGCCCAGGGCCTGCACACCCAACGCCTGCCCTGCCAAGGGCTTCTTCAGCCTGAACTTGGGCAGACAATGCTGGGGAACAGATGGCAGTGTCCAGCAGCTGCCCCCACCTTCACGGGGTGGCCCCAACGCCCTGGCTGGCCCACATATTCCCTGGTCCTACGTGAGCCCTGAAGGCCAAGACGACTAGGTCTCACTTGCCTTTGCTCATGAAATCGGCACAGTACCTGACAGCAGAAAAGACTCAATCAACTCCCATTCTAGAATGTTCTAAAATGCGTTCCAGATCCACAGTCATATACATTATGTGTTAAGCCAGGTATCTGGAGCCCTTGCTATTCCTGAGTCTGTGATGTATAAGTTATGTGGCTTGGATCAAGATCCTTAGATTCCCTGTGTCCATTTTCTCACCTTTCAAACAAAAATACCTCACGGGCTGCTGTGAGGGTTATGGGAGAATTACAGGAATGGGAAGACTTAGCAATGCGGGCCACACAGTGCTTAAAGTGCTTAAAGACTCAGCGTATGTGTTCATGCTTTCTCACAGTTGTACCTGGACTGCCTGGTTGGGGTGGCAGGTGTCCACACCTCAGATGAGCAGTTGCTGTTGAGTGACACACCGGGACCTGACACCCCAGCCCCCCCACAGCCCCCCGTCTGCTCCGACTGTTCCACCGGAGCTGCCTAGACCAGTGAGGTTCCATCTAGAAGCTTCCTCCTGTTGGTGAACACCTGCCATGTCTGCTCTGCCCGCCCACCTGCCAGAGGAAGACCAGCCTCCCACGGGGGAGCCCTGGCCTCTGTCCTTCGGGCCCAGGGCCCTCCTGGGGACCAGGCGCAGAGAGCAGACGTCTGTGTGGGGCCCTTCAGAGCCGCCTCTCAAAGCAAATCGCCCGCTGCCCAGCTCCCAGTGAAGTTCCTCCTCAGGTGAACAGGTTTCTGCACAGAATATTCCTGATGACTCTTACAAAGGCTGGCTAGCTGAGTTAATTAACAGAATAAAAATAATGGTGAAAACAAAACGAGCTAATGCCGCTCTCCCTGGCAGCACCAAGAGGAAAATAAAGCCCTTAAAAATTCTAAGACACCAGCAGACCTATTTATCAGTGTCTGATTAAATACCCCCTTCCTTTGGAAAATAAATTCCCATAATTCTTTCCAAGACTAGACCAATAAACAGCTACTTAAGTGTTTTTGTTTGGTTGGTTTTTGCTTCAAAGTTTTCCTAATCCCTCACTCTCAGCTCTGAAGCCAGAGGCCTACATTTAGAAGCCTAACTAGGCAGGGACAAAGGTTTTAATTCCTTGGTCCTCTGTCCTTCCCCTTTGCTTCTCCATCAGGCTGTCCTCTGTCCATAGTGCTGGACGAGGAACCTGAGGGACCAAGACCTGGGGTGAGGCCACGCTCCCCTTCTGACCAGCTGGTGGCCAGAGACAGCCCTGGAATGTGAGTGAGTCCTCACTGGGAAGACAGGACTACCTTCTTGTCAGGGCACATGCTGCCTCACCCTGCCCCACCCCCAACCAGCAGGCCCCACAGATTCAGGGAGACCCATGGTTGAGGGGAAAAGTTGGAGCTTTGGGCTCAGACCCACAGACCTGGGCTCAAATCCTGCCGTGCACCCTGCACCTGTCCTCACCTCTCTGAACCTATTTCCTGACTGCAAAATGGAGTCTCAGTCACTATTCGGTTTTGCTGTGAGGCTCTGGTGTGAGTACAATGCCTAGCTCAGTGCCCTAAACACTCCTGCCCTGATACGGCCCCATTACCGAGTCTGTGTGCAGCCCAAGGGTGCAGAAGAGGCAGGGTCCCACGTGCAGACCTGAGCCCCATCGTGGATGCATCCTTACCCTAGGCTCTCAACAGAGAAAAATGTATTAACCTGTGTTTGATGAGGAAGCTTTCTTACTTGCCAACTTTGATGCATCTTTCTAATATACTAACGCCCCTAATGAAGATGTGTACAAGATTAACACATGCAATTAGAAAGAGAGACTTTTTGTCTCATTCGAAACAGAATCAGCTTTTTATTGCACAATTTATAGTATCTTCACATTTTCAAAGTCAAGGAACACAGAAAGGGGAACTCAGCATGCCCGAGTGTATCACGTATAATTATCTTTAGAGGAAAATGAGAACAAATGCATGAGATAAATCTCATTGCCCATTGAATAGTGAAAACCCACAAGAAACAGAAAAATGTCCATAAGTTTGTGTTCACAACAAGCACTCTTTAAATTGGCTTCATACAACCTTTGTGAACTTCAAGAATGTGGTGAAGTATCCTGGGCAGCACTTTTGACATGAAATAACATTTAAGGAATCCATACTATCAGATGCTCAATGGGTTTTCATAGCCTTGGCTGCCAAAGTCAGAAAGACAGGCAGCCAGGAGCACTGCGCTCGGCCACATTCATCTGTGGGTGGGGTGGGGGCAGGACCCCCAAGCGCGCCCACCTGAGGGTCAGAAGACACAGGACACCAGCCAGGAGCCCCGGGCTGCCCAACAGGCAGTGCCCATGACCACCCAGCTTCACAGAAAGGACGCCTCCTGCCCTGCACATTGCCCACTGTGGTCAGAGACGTGAGGGCACTGCCTCCCTGAACATGAAGGCGCCAATCAGCCAGAAAATCACCTGAACCCTGGGCTGAGCCAACGACGCTGGGCTTTCTGGCCGCTGTAGTTAGACAGAGGTCCTTTACCAGCCACCAACTCTGAGAGAGCTCGGCAAGCTGAGAGCTGCTGCCAAGGCACAGGTGTGCCCCTGGGCCTTGTGGGGGACACAGGAAGGCAGAGCACCCACCAGCCAACTTGAGGATCACCGCAGGCATTTAGTGACCCTCTACCCCTCAGAGCACCAGGCATGAGACACAGGACCACACCTGCAAGAGTTACTGTGTTATCAGCCTGACACGGGCAAGTCACCCAGCCACCTAAGGGGGCAGATAGAATAGGGAGAGAAGTGGGGAGGGGTCTTGAAGGGAGGGAGGGAGAGTGTGAGGGGAGGGGGTGGGAAAGTAGAAAGAGAGAAGTGAAGGAAGAGGGAGAGTGGGAGGGGAAAGAGGGTAGGAGATGGTGGAGGAGAGGGAGGAGGGATGAGAGGAAGAAGAGAGGAAGGGGGAGGCAGAGGAGGGGGAG